>NC_060126.1:488728191-489031221 GCF_021461395.2 Schistocerca americana | reverse complement strand
GTAACAGAAGAGATATTGAATTTAATATAAAAATGCGATAAATGAAGCAGGCAAAAGCGAATACAAAAATCTCAAAAATGAAATCCACAGGAAGTGGAAAATGGCTAAGCGGGGATGGTTAGAGGAGAAATGTAAGAATGTAGAGGTAAATGTCACTAGGGGTAACATAGATACCGCCTAAAGGAAAATTAAAGAGAACTTTGTTGAAAAGAGAGCCGCTTGTATGAATATCAAGAGGTCAGGTGGAAAACCAATCTTCAGCAAGGAAAGGAAAACAGAAAGGTGGATGGAGTATGTACTTGAGGGCGATATTATGGAAATGGAACAGGACGTAGATGAAGATGAAATGGGAGATATGATACCGCGTGAAGAATTTGACAGAACACTGAATGACCTAAGTCGAAACAAGGTCCGAGGAGTAGGCAACGTTCCATTAGAACTTCTGATTGCCTTGGGAGAGCCAGCCCTTGCAAAACTCTACCATCAGGTGACCAAAATGTAAGAGACAGGCGAAATACCGTCACACATCAAGAAGAATAGAATAATTCCAATCCCAAAGAAAGCAAGTGCTGACAGGTGTGAAAACTACCGAAGTGTCAGTTTAATAAGTTCAAATGGTTCAAATGGCTCTGAGCACTATGGGCCTTAACTTTTGAGGTCATCAGTCCCCTAGATCTTAGAACTTCTTAAACCTAACTAACCTAACGAGATCACACACATTCACAC
The DNA here is from genome assembly GCF_021461395.2 of Schistocerca americana. Lineage (NCBI taxonomy): Eukaryota > Metazoa > Arthropoda > Insecta > Orthoptera > Acrididae > Schistocerca > Schistocerca americana. Next base: position 489,030,495 of record NC_060126.1, on the reverse strand, counting down.
CCGAGGCAGGATTCGAACCTGCGACAGTAGCGGTTGCGCGGTTCCAGACTGAAGCGCCTAGAACCGCTCGGCCTCGGTTTAATAAGTCACGGCTGCAAAATACTAACACGACTTTTTTCCAGACGAATGCAAAAACTGGTAGAAACCGACTTCGGGGAGGGTGAGTTTGAATTCTATAGAAAAATTGTATCACGTGAGGAAATCCTGACCCTTATATTAAGGATAGGCAAACCTACGTTTCTAGCATTTGTAGACTTGGAGAATGCTTTTGACAATGTTGACTGGAATACTCTGTTTCAAATTCCGAGGATGGCAGGGGTCAAATACAGGGAGCGAAAGTCTATTTACAATTTGTACAAAAACCAAATGGCAGTTATAAGAGTGGAGTAGCATGAGAGGGAAGCAATGGTTGGGATGGGAGTGAGACAGGTTTGTAGCCTATCCCCGATATTATTCAATCTGTAAATTGAGCAAGCAGTAAAGGGAACAAAAATAAATTTTGGAGTAGAAATTATAATCCATGGAGAAGGAAAAACTTTGAGGTTTCCCGTTGACATTGTAATTCTGTCAGAGACAGCAAAGAACCTGGAATAGCAGTTGAACGGAATGGACAGTGTCTTTAAAGGAAGATATAAGATAAACATGAACAGAAGCAAGACGAGAATAATGAGATGTAGTAGAATTAAATCAAGTGATGCTGAGGGTAATAGATTAGGAAATGAGATATTTAAAATAGTAGATGAGTTTTGCTATTTGGAGTGCAAAGTAACACATGATGGTCGAAGTAGAGAGGATATGAAATGTAGACTGGAAATGCTAAACAAAGCGTTTCCGAAGAAGTGAAATTTGTTAAAATCGAGTATGGATTTAAGTGGCAGAAAGTCTTTTTTGAAAGTCACGTATGGAATTGAAACATGGACGATAACTTGTTTAGACAAGAAGAGAATAGAAGCTTTCGAAATGTGGTGCCCTAGAAGAGTGTTGATGATTAGATGGGTACATCAAATAACTAATGAGGAGGTACAGAATAGAATTGGGGAGAAGAGAAATTTGTGGACAACTTGACTATAAGAAGGGATCCGTTGGTAGGACATGTTCTGAGGCATCAAGGGATCACAAATTTAGAATTGGAGGGCAGCGTGGAGGGTAAAATTCCTAGATGATGATGATGATGATGATTAGTGTTTTAGGTCACACAACGACCAAGTTATCAGCGCCCTAAAATTCCTAGAGGGAGACCAAGAGATGTATACAGTAAGCAGATTCAGAAGTATGTAGACTGCAGTAGTTACTTGAACAGGATAGAGTAGCATGGAGAGCTGCATCAAACCAGGCTCTGGACTGAAGACCACCACAAAATTGGACGAACTGATTTCCTATATCTTGTTTCACATGTGATTTCAACTAAGTAATTTCTTTTGAAATGTGTGTTCGCACGCTATCAATCTCGGTTTTCATATTATTAGTCTCCATTTCACTCTAGAGTTTACCTTACTGAGGTTCATTTTTAAACTAGAATTTACAATGGAGTTGTCAGTTTGAAATTCAGATTCTAAGTTACTTATAGTCTCAAATGAAGACAACATCAAAACATTTTGCTCATCAGTTTTGACATGTGGAGACACTTTCATCTTCTCTGATTGTTTCATTATGTGTCATCAGCACCACTAGGCACTGAACAGCTCAGTTTGAGTACAGTTGGTTCCATTTTTAACCGAGCTACTGAAACAACACGAGAAGATTCTGCAGCAGTTTCCTCATCATACTGAACACAAGAGGTATAAGATAATTTGAGTATGGCTAACTTCCTTCCAATTCTGGCCATATCAACATTATTCTCTGTGGCGCTCTTTGATGTAGAACCTACTTTCTCCAACTGGTGGCCAGTCCGTTGCGAATTTTTACAAGAATACCCAGCAGTTGCAGAGTAGCTGAGAACCTAGCTTGTGACGTTTAGCAAACCTCATCGTTCGCTGATGCCTGTCAGCTGTCATTGCTAGTGTAGGTTGTCATCTTGATGCAAGTTCACAAGACCGCCACGCTCTGCTCCCAGATACTCCTCCACATGTCAAAACTTCCGGCTGGGCTCACCCTGCCGACAAGTTTAAGACTAAACAGCAGTCTTATCATCTGCCACCAGACAGGGTGGGCAGACGTCTGTAACTCTCCATTTCTGTCTTTAAGACGACGAGTTAAGCTCGAACTGTGCCCTCTCACTGAGTGTTACTTCTTAGAAAGCCCTTCTATTTGGAGAACTCTTCAAAAAACCTATTACCCTCATTGCTTGCACGGCGTTATTAAATACTTTTTTCAGCAATACAATGTACTACTTTGAAACGTCAGATCTCTTTATCCATTATTATTTAGTGCATTGATTTATAACTGCATTTTTTGAAACGTCTCAGGCTGTATAGTCATGAATAAAAATCATGCCAAATTTAAAAGAACGCAAAATAATCGACATTGACAAAGTTTTACAGAAGTACGAAATATGGCACGTACTTCAATGCGAGATGCTTTTCATAATTTCCACAACGAAATTCTGTCTCGATATCTGGCAGAAAACCCAAAGAGATTCTGGTCATACATAAAGCACACCAGTGGCAAGACACAATCAATACGTTCACTGCGCGATAACAACGTTAAAGTCATTGATGACAGTGCCACTAAAGAAAAGTTTTTAAACACGGTTTTTCGAAACTCCTTCACCAAAGAAGACGAAGTAAATATTCCTGAATTCCAATCAAGAACAACTGCCAAGATGAGAAACATAGAAGCAGATATCCTCGTTGTAACAAAGAAGATTAAATCACTTAATAAAGGCAAGGCCTCCGGTCCACATTCTATACCAGTCAGGTTCCTCTCAGAGTATGCTGATAAAATAGCTCCATGTTTAGCAATTATATATAACCACTCGCTCACAGAAAGATACGAAACTACAGACTGGAAGATTGCTCAAGTCACACCAATACCCAAAAAGGAAAGTATGAGTAATCCGCTGAATTACAGGCCTATATCACTAACGTCGATTTGCAGTGGGTTTTAGAACATATACTGCATTCGAACATTATGAAGTACCTCGAAGAAAACGATTTATTGACATATAGTCAGCAAGGATTCAGAAAATATCGTTCTTGTGAAATACAACTAGCTCTTTGTACTCATGAAGTAATGAGTGCTATCGACAGGGGATGTCAAATTGATTCCATATTTTTAGATTTCCAGAAGGCTTTCGACATCGTTCTTCACAAGCGTCTTCTAATCAAACTGCGTGTCTACAGAATGTCGCCTCACTTGAGCGACTGGATTCGTGATTTCCTGTCGGAAAGGCCGCAGTTCGCAGTAATAGACGGAAAGTCATCGAGTAAAACAGACGTAATATCCCGCGTTCGCCAAGGAAGTGTTATAGGCCCTCTATTGTTTCTGATCTATATTAACGACATAGGAGACAATCTGAGTAGCCGTCTTGGATTGTTTGCAGATGATGCTGTCATTTCCCGTCTTGTAAAGTCTTCAGATGATCAAAACGACTTGCAAAATGATTTAGCTGAGATTATGGTGCGAAAAGTGGCAATTGACCCTGAATAAAGAAAAGTGCGAAGTTATTCACATGAGTACTTAAAGAAATAAGCTAAATTTTGATTACGCGATAAATCACACAAATCTGAGGGCTGTAAATTCAACTAAATACTTAGGGATTACAATTACAAATAACCTAAATGGGAACGATCACATAGATAATATTATGGGTAGAGCAAACCAAAGACTGCGATTCATTGGCAATACACTTAGAAGGTGCAACAGGTCCACCAAAGAGACTGCTTGCACTACGCTTGTCTATTCTGGAGTACTGCTGTACGGCGTGGGATCCGCATCAGGTAGGACTGACGGATGACATCGAAAAAGTACAAAGATGGACAGCTCGTTTTGTATCATCGCGAAACAGGGGAATTAGTGTCACACCCATGATACGTGAACTGGAGTGGCAATCATTGAAACAAATACGTTTTTCATTGCGACGGGATCTTCTCATCCTATTGTGAAAACGTTCTGTTGCCACCCACCTACATAGGGAGAAATGATCATCGCGATAAAATAAATCAAGGCTCGCACGGAAAAATTTAAGTGCTCGTTTATCCCACGTGCCGTTCGAGAGTGGAGCGGTAGAGAGACAGCATGAAGGTGGTTCATTGAACCATCTGCCAAGCACTTTATTGTGAGTAGCTGAGTAATCACGTAGATGTAGATGTAGATGTAGTGCATTTCTTTTTAGAACTGATAGTAGGAATATGTAACAATTAGCCGTAAACATATGATAGGACGAGTTATCTGCAACTGTAGGTGGTGTTAGTAACGGGGGTGTGTCATTAAGTTATAATAGAGAACACCTTGAGCTTCTGTACAAGATTCATTTGCACCTCCTCTACTTTTTACGACATTCCTGCCCTTATCTGGCCTCCCATCATTTTTACACTGGGCTCCAACCGGTGTGGCATAATTTCTCTGTGCATAACCCAACAACTCAGGAAGAGATTCGTACACCATCAAGAAAACAAAATGCTACTCTGGAAGAGATACACTATTCTGTTGAGGTCCTACGCCCTCTGATACGTCTGGTGTGCATTAGTACACTTTAAGATACAATTAACATGCGCCAGAATTCCCAGAGCTTATATAACAGCCGGTAATTCCAATTGGAAAGAGAAAGTTTTAAATTCAGTTCACTAGCTACGGCCGTCTGAGGACGTAATAATGCTTGTGTCACACTGGACTTTGTATATAAGGCACTTTGATGGTTCTGAACATGCTTGGCATCTAAACGACTATGTTCCCCAAAAAGATAAAAATCAGCGACGATTTAACACAACGCTGAGAAAATTCAGAACAGGGTAACTAGCATCGTCCTACTTAGCACCAGCAAGTTGAGAGATGACGTAAAAACATGACATAGAGTTTGTTCATCTATGCTACTAACGTCAAAGGCTGTACGTATTAGTATGGTCATAAATGTAACTTCCTGATACAATAATAACTTGCGGTTAAGCTTATTACAATATTGATGTGAAACTGAAATCAACTACAGGCCTATCCTCAGTCAACAGACATCGCATTCTACCTCGAAAAAGAGCCTGTGAAATCTATTCATCGCATTTTAGCCACTTGTGCCGTCACGTGCATCACTTTACAAAGTGTATGTTATTTTCAAACAATAATGTTACACACTGGTTCCTACAGTATCAACCATATGGTAACAGGGCTTGAAGTTAGCTTACAATCGAGCTATCTTCTCAAAAACATATTTTCCCTTTACTATCTTTCCACCGAGATTCCAGAGCCTTCCTAACACTTCACTCCGGCCCATTATTTGTAACTTTTAGTTTTAGAAGTCACTTAGTGGCCCTCACATCTACAATGATCGGACGCAGCCATCATATACTCCAGCGAATTCTGATGCGCACGATCAATTGAAATTCAAATTTATATCACTCGAAAGGTAGGACTAAGATGCGAGATAATGCTCTGATGTCTTAACAGATGTCCACTCGTCATGTCCCTCCTTCTTCCGAGTGTTTTTCGTATATCCCTTTTCTCGCCTATTCTGCGGAGAAAGTCCTGTTGTCTTACCTCAATCGTAATAACATTCAACATTCTGCTGTAGCACACCTTTTCAGATGATTCGATTCCTTTCTGTTCCATTTTTCCATCAGAACGTTTTCCACTACGATTCAACGTTGTGCTCCAACGTACATTATTAGAAATTTCTTTCTCAAATGAAGGCCTATGTCTCACGTTAGTAAACTCCTCTTGGACAGGAATGCCCTCTTCGACATTACCAGTCCTGTCTTTACGTTGTCCTTGTTCTGCCCGTCATGGGTTATTCTGCTGCCTAGATAGCAGGACTCCTAAGCTTCGTCTACTTTTTAATCCACAAATCTGACGTTAAGTTTCTTGATGTTCTTGTTGGTTCCATTCCTCATTACTTTCCCTTCACTCGATTCACTCACGGTAGGAACCCCACGTAGCCTGCGGGCAACCTCCCCAAAAAGGTGGCGTAAGGCAGTCGCACTGAATAGAGATTATGGTGAAAAACAGGGTTTGTTGCCAAAAGAATGGGGAGTAGTATGGTTATTGAAATCCTGAATATAATCAATCTGCTTTCAGAACAAAATGTGTTCCTTTACTTATCGCAAGCACATCGTAATCACAGACACTTCCTATGGAATTAAGGCTGATTGATTGAGTGAGCCTGTTCATGTCCAGTAGCTTGAGTGTGCGAGGTGCCGGGGCTAGCAGTGTATTTAACACTAAATTCTTCGCGAATCTTCATATATAAATGATGCTCTAAGTCCCCCCTATTCTAACTCTGACTATTGCTGTTGCACATGGATTAAAATGAAATGCAAACTGACTGTAATAGACCCTGCAAGTGGAGTAGAAAAGAGTTTGGCACCTGCAATAATTTAATTTGATGGACATTAATTAAATAAAGGAAAGTTTCAGTAACATAGTGAGAAATGAAAGGGTTGCTCTACCGATTAACAGAATGAAAGCTCTGTCCAAAATAACAATATGATTTATTATGACTAAACTCAAAATAATAAACATAACACATGAAACATTTACAATACATCAAATTGGCTCAAATTGGATACTCAAATAAATGCTGTGAAGGTGAAGTTGTCCCTAAACTAGATTGTGACATTTATGACGAAGTGGTATGTGGACTCAATTCCTTGCAACTCAAATCTTAAGAGAAAATACACAGCCAACCCAACATTAATTGCTGATACCCAAGACAGAACAAAGTTAGAAAAAGACGAACAGGCGCGCTCTGCTGAGCTCTGATTATCACCTAGGAAAATCCCTGTCTGCCGGTGCTGCGGACACACATTACCAAACTGTCTTCTGAACTGCAAGAACATGATCTGGGTGACGAGAGACGCTGTGTGGGAAGTCCGCGTGTGAAGGAATAGCAACTTTTCACCGCATGCAATTAGAGAGGAAAATCGTATGATAGAAATATGAGAGGGGGCTCATGCCACCTCTCACAGTGAGCCTGTTGATGTCCAGTAGCTTAAGTGAGTGGTCGTTGAACCAGAGAAGCTCGCGAGAAGCCTTTTGAAACTAGCTGTTGTCGTCTTGAAAGATTGGAAGGTCTACAAAATACTGATCATGAAGACACAGAGGAAAGGGCAAGTTGTTCTCTGATAATATTGAAATAAACATCCCAGTTGATGTTCACAGTGAACTAAATAAGTAGGCTCAAGTTATGGCAGGAAAACACCTCGAAACGTAATAGACCCACCTCGACCTGAAATAAAGGCTTCAGACGCTGTGGATTGAGGACCTCAATGGGGTGCCGGTGCACTCGCTGCCTTGTATCATTTGAAAACAGGCAAAATCGCGACTCCTCGGATCACGCTGTATGAATCTAGTCAGTTTCTCTGTAATCTCGCCCACTGCAAGCGTGCTGTTTTATGTGCGACTAACTGGCTCCAAACGCCCACTGCACACAGTTCCTAGTACTGTTCGCTCGTAATGTGGCAGAGATGGACCTGCATCCGCTGACGGCAGCTGTCGGGTTGGAAACTACCTATCATTGTGACGGGTGCCAGTCGCACTCTGTCCCTGTGATTAGTATTTTCTGACGATTGAACAATCTGTATTGATACACGAAGTAATCAAACAATTTCATTCTTGATGTAGTGATGAACACGTCCGAACACTGTACTATATTTCTAGCATACTTTCTAACTGGTGACCCGTTTTCACTGTTTATGACTTACGCCAGCAGTGGAGGACTTTCTGATGCTGGTGCCGTCTGCTTACCACCTACAGCATTTCTTTAAATCGAATGGCGCTGCAGTCTGGAACCGCAAGACCGCTACGGTCGCAGGTGGGGATGTGTGTGATGTCCTTAGGTTGGTTAGGTTTAACTAGTTCTAAGTTCTAGGGGACTAATAACCTCAGCAGTTGAGTCCCATAGTGCTCAGAGCCATTTTTTAAAATCGAATGACTTTTATGGGGACCGGAAAGCTCATTTTGCTGCTGTCGAAGTCTTCATCGCAATGTGAGACGTGAAACTGTTTGACCTGTTCTACACTCGGCTCCATAGTTGATGCCGCCAATGTACTCCTGTGTTGTGGCGCTCGACTAGGAGGTAAGCCGGTTCCAGGGGTTGTGCATGAAATTTTCACAGCCAGTATTTGTCCAACAAGGTAAACTGGTATAGGCATGCGTATTAAAATACAGAGATATGTAAACAGGCGGAAACAAGAGTCTGGCGCAGTTGTTGTATCGGTTACTGCTGCTACAATAGCAGGTTATTAATATTTAACTGATTTTGAACATGGTGTTATATTCGGCGCACGAGCGACGGGGCACAGCATCTCCGAGGTAGCGACGAAGTGAGGATTTTACAGTACGAACATTTCACCAGTATACCGTACCAGGAATCCGGTAAACCAAATCTCAACCATCGCTGAGGCGGAAGAAAGATCCTGCAAGAACAGGACCAACGACGCCGAAGAGAATCGTCCAGCTTCACGGAAGTGTAAGCCTTCCGCAAATTTCTGCAGATTTCAATGCTGGGCCATCAACCAGTGTCAGTGTGCGAAACATTCAACGAAACATCGTCGATATGGCTTTCGGGGCCGAAGGCTCACTCGTGTACCCTTGATGGACTGGACTGTTGATGACTGGAAACATGTTGCCTGGTCGGACAAGTCTCGTTTCAAATTGTATCGAGCGATCTTGCATGTCAGCAAGATGCTGTACAAGCACGTGGAGCCTGTATAATGGTGTGGGACGTATGCAGTTGGAGTGATATGGGACCCCTGATACGTCTACATAGGGCTTTGACGGGTGACATACATAAGCATCCTGTCAGATCACCTGCGTCTATTCATGTTCATTGTGCATTCCGACGGACTTGGGCAATTCCAGCAGGACAATGCGACACCCCACACGTCCAGAATTGCTACAGAGTGGCTCCAGAAACACTCTTATGAGCTGAAACACTTCCGCAGACCCCGTACTCCCATACTTGAACATTACTGAGCATATCTGGAATGCTTTGCAACTTGCTGTTCCGAAGTGATCTCCACCTCCTCGCACTCTAAAGGATCTATGGACAGCCCTGCAGCATTCAAGGTGTCAGTTCCCTCCAGCACTACTTCAGACATTAGTCGAGCCCATGTCACGTCGTATTGCGGCACTTCTGAGTCTTCGTGGGGGGTTCTACACGATATTGGGCAGGTGTACAGTTCTTTTGGCTCCTCAGTGTATTTTCTGTTTAGTCTTAGCACCAGGTAGAACCTGAAATGTAATTGCAGAAGTTTAGTTTCAACTTACGTTTAAATCTCTATTTTATTTTGATATTTCCAGCTGTCTTTGTGGTTGTTCCGTATAACGTAAACCTTACTCGGTGAATTTCCCTGCGGAATTCTGGGTGATTTGTGTCACTGTCCTAAATTTAATCATCTGCTGACCATTACATAAATGGGAACTAGGCTGACGGACTGAAGCCTAAAATTAAAACTGTATGCTGGAATTTGATTCGAATCCAGGACGCCGGCCGGTTTGGCCGCGCGGTTCTAAGCGCGTCAGTTTGGAACCGCGTGACCGCTACGGTCGCAGGTTTGAATCCTGCCTCGGGCATGGATGTGTGTGATGTCCTTAGGTTAGTTAGGTTTAAGTAGTTCTAAGTTCTAGGGGACTGATGACCTCAGTAGTTCAGTCCCATAGTACTCAGAGCCATTTGAATCCAGGACCTTGTCTTTCTCAGGCAATGATTTCTTTTATAAGCCTCCATCACTCTATTAGCCCAGCACCTAAAACAGTCGTAGACTTTAGCAGCTGTATCATATGCCAATAGTTTCTTCTCGCTACAGCTACACATTATTGGAAACCATTTACAAATTAATATTGGAGCTTTACAGAGTTGGTTTACTGGAGCGTATTCTATAAGTATATCTGTGGCGTATGTGGCGCAGGAGTGGAGTTGGGCTGGAAAATGTGCAAGTGTGGGCTGTCAATCAATCTTTGTTTTATTAAAGAACGGCTTTCTAATACCTGATCACCTGTGTATACGGTAAACTCTTGCACTCAGCCTCCTGCAACCATTAACTTTAGATATCTAATGAAATGAAATCAATTAACCTCTCCACAGTACAAAATAATCTGATTTCCAAATTAGGCAACAATAATACACAATGAGAACTTTTCCTAAGTTACAAGCATGCATTACACACATAAAATAATTTTATCTCTGCTCGAAAATGAATTTAGATGATGGCACCCATAAAATAGCAGTCAGTAGAATGACTCACTACGTTTTTCTACAATTCACTACTGCCAATATCTCCACAATGTCCCATCCACACAACAAAATAGACAGCAACTACTACAGAATCTACAAGAGAAATGCATAAACATGTAAACGGTATAATGACTTATCCCTAATAGGTATCTCACAACGACTTCACTATGCTTTAAAACACAAAATAATAATAGTTAAGTAAGATAGCATCACAGTCAAGCCATGGAAACACTTGTATGTACGGTTACGGCATAATCAAATTCCTTATGTCTTCTTCACAACAACTCTATATCACGTAGATTTCACCAATGCAGCCACATTAGATTTTGGCCAGTCAAAACTCTGATTATTATCAATATTATGTAATCTAAAGGACGAGAGAGGAAAAAGGAGAGAAGACGGAAGAGATTAATAATATCAGCTGCATCAGGAATTTATACAGAATCAGCGGCGACGAGTGAAAATGTGTGCTGGACAGGGACTCGACCCCCGGATCTCCTGCTTACTTGGCAGCTGCGCTATCTGGGCATGTATTTATAGTAAATGCATGGACTGTGACGACAGGCTCCCTGGATAACTCACATTCCCACATAGTGCCACCTGTCGCAGTCCCTGTCCATGTCGTTCATGCTCGCTGATGTTAGATTCCCTCTGGAGGTCGAACGTAAATCTGCATCCACGCTGAAGGTTGTGGATTTATTGACCATCGAGGTGAACCGGTTATTTGAATACATGGTGTCATCCATATAATTTGGCTCATTCATATAAATTACCAGTGTCTGTTAACCGTTATAGCACTCAACACTTTATGCTCTGTTTGCTGAGAGAGAGAGAGCGTAAGAGAGAGAGAGAGAGAGAGAGAGAGAGAGTGTGTGTGTGTGTGTGTGTGTGTGTGTGTGAGAGAGAGAGAGAGAGAGAGAGAGAGAGAGAGAGACGGAGACAAAGAGGGAGATAGGCCCTCACAGTGATGAATAGGAACTAGAAGACACAATTTTCATTGTGTCAACACAAGAATTGATTAAAATTAGATTCCAAATTAAATTAATAGTTCCACACATATTTTTCCAATCGAGTTGTCCATGTCAATCTACAAAATTATCATTATATCGACCGTCGTTCTTCCCTGTCCATGAGCTGCCGCCTTCTTCTGGAAAGAAGACTGTATCTGCTACCACAGCTCAACGATGTCCATATTAGAGCTGGCCTTGCCCCATACTAACCATTACAGCTTATTACTGGTGCTTCCTTGCTGCTCTCAGCTCCATGGAACTCTGTTTCCCAAGAGTCTGTTTTCCTAGGTGGCTGTCAATGAACTCCCATATCAGGCTCCGTCCCACTACAGAACCTTGAGCAGCCACGTCAAAGAACAAGGCCCTAGTGCCCCTCCACGACCTGTCTGCTACTATCAATAGCACCCATTGGCGCTCACCTCAAGATGACGTGTCTACTTCAGCTCCATACTCACCACAACTCCTCTGGATCACGATAGCTCTTGTGACCTGGCGTTGCTGTTGGACAGGTAGCAATAATAGGTGGAAGAGCGTGCTTCACACCACAGTCACATGGCAAATAGTGCTTCGCAGAGATATTGCACGGCAATGGAGTGTTTGAACCAATGTTGCGTCCCAAAGGGTGCTTCGTACGAATGTTATGTGGCACAGGGTGTTTTGTACTGATATTACGTGGCAGAGGGTGGTTTTTATCAGTAGCAAATGTGTCACAGTGTGCTTCATACCAATGTTACATTGTAGAGGGTGCCAATATTGCGTGGTGAAAGACAGTGTTATGTACTGAGGGAGCTCCATACAATATTTGCATGGCACACGGTGATTCGTACCAACGCTGTGCAGCAGAGGGTACTCTGTACCATGCTGAGTGGCCGAAAGTGCTCCATACCGGTTCCAGTTCTGTGTAAAACATTAGTAACATAGCATGCAAGTGTACAAACTTGGTTTATGGAGGCCAGTCTCAGAAAATTATTTCAACAAAAAAAATACCCTTGAAATACAGTTGTGAATCTGACGGCCATGATGGCACTTATCCGTATTTCCAAAGAAAATTTATTTATGTTTTACGGTACATTTCAGAGAACCTCTCACGATGACATCGCCGAAACATGTATGGCTAAAAAGGACAAAACAAGACACTGTGCCTTTCACAAGTCCTAAAAATATATTTACTATATAAATATTTATGGACATCAGATACAGAATAGAGGTAGCGGCAGAAGTTATTATTTCTGGATAATTGATTTCCCTTCTCTTTGTATGTGCCAAAAAATCTTCTTGGGAAAATTATCTCCACTGCTGTCAAACACTGGTGTAAAATTGCTACGGTCATTTTGTTACTAACAGCAATACAAGGAGTGATGGAATACGTGTTTCATAAGTAAGAGCGGTAAATCAACGCACAAAACTAAAATGAGTGGAATACACGTAAAAGAGATGTGAACATTATGTTTGTGAACGAACAGAAAATGTAACTATTATTGTATGCACATACCAATCAGCAACAGGTAATGCTTAGTTTTGTTTTCAGAAAATGAGGAAATCCTTTTAAATGAACTTCGAATGAAGTCAAAATACACAGCTATGCTAAGTGACGTCACTGTTAACTTCAGAATTGCAAGTACCAAAATCGACCAGCTGATGAAAGTATTAATCTTTTACAACCACTCAGTGACAGTAAAAGTGGCCATCAGAAACAATAGTTGACGATATTTATTGGTATTTTTTCAGTTTACGAGGTGATTAAATTTTCTACTATAAATATGCTTGCATACTAGAAGAGTAATTAACGAAATTGTTATAGGCTTTATACAGCACGCTAAAAAACGCAGCTTGGTGAAAGGTTACCAAGATAACGTTAACAAAGCTTGTGACTCATTTTTCCGGAATTACAAATATAGTAATTCTTAGAAAGTAGCAAAAAAAATTCAACTTTGAAACCATATTAATGAACCTACAGGAGGCATATGAACAAAACAAATATGAAGCTAGAAAGTAACGATATGAAATCTATCTGACAAATGACTAATAACAGTGTGGCTATAAATAAAGTAAAACAATGTAAATTCATCAATGTAAGTCATAGAAGAACTGTTGAAGATCCCATAAGTATCGCTGACATGTTTAATTAAGGTTGTATAAAATGTAATTGAAACGAATACAATCCAAATAATGATGTGAATATCCGTAAAAACAAGTTTATCTATCCTGTGACTACAGCACACCCAGTGAATTAAGAAGTCAATCATACAGTCCCCCTAATGATATATTAAGTAAGGTCGAGAGACACATTTCAAGTAAAACAGAATCTCAGCTGATATAATAAAGAAATTTAGTACAGGGATGTTCCTGGCAAACCTGTAACTATCAATAATAATGCTACTTTACATAAAGGATGATATACAAGATTAGCTAGACTAGTCTCTGAAGCTCTTCTGAAATAACTCAAAGTGTAATGTGTGAAAAGTTATCTAATTTTATGAATAAAAATAAAATACTATTTAATACTCATAAAAAATAGACAAGCTGAGACTGGAATTCGTGTCTGACTTATTCAAGCACGTTCTGAGTGCTACAGATCAAGATAAATCATCCAGTGGCTATTTACAAATTTAAAGCCTTTCATATTATCAATCTAAGAAATTAGCGACCCCCGGAGTTAGCTGGTTTACATCGCTCGTTTTTGGCAGGCAAAGTAGAAATATGCCATGAAAATAACTTCTTGTCTGTTGAATAATCCAGTTGTTTCCCATGGATGCCCCCCCCCCCCCCACCCCTGTTTCCACTCCATGGACTCTCTTTGGATTCTGGTCTGTAGTGCTGACACCATATCTGCAACGATGATGGTGCTCAGAAAATTGTCGCCTTCATCCTCATACTGATCTAGCTGCTCCCAACAAATTTTCTGTCCACGATTTTTATGATCTCTTGAAAGAAACTGCGGGACCTATCCCACACAACCCTACGAAAAACAAGCTCCATGACATCTTGTCTTAACTATTAAAGCAGACACTTTGTTGTGTACACAATTCGTTAGAATTAATTCGCTGATCATCACGGATGACTTGATTGCGATGCTGTTCATTATTAGGAATAGCAGCTAATCATGATAATCGTGGTTTATTAGGAACAGCAGCTAATCACCGTCAGCCGGGCCATGGCTGTTCGTGCACATTTTCACCACTAATGGAACACAGTGCCCCATCTCAAATTGTTCACATCTACCGTATTGTTTCTGTACGTTGCAAATTGTACAACACAGGAATTCTATGACACATCTCCGTTTTATACGCACCTCGATGTCAGACGCCATTTTGGGACGCTTCCCTGCTGCTGCTACCTGAGGCGGGACAACGAAACTGATTGGACATATAGCAGGGATATTCAAAACTTAGTAGTACTCCAGCATAAACTAGCTGAGACCCTCAACATCACCACAAAAAATGTAAGCATTAATTTCGGAATAACCCTCGTACAAATCTTGTTTGAAAGAAACCCGAATTTTGTAATTTAGAGTTGTATTAGTCCTATTTGCGCTATATTTAAGTTGTGCTGGCAAACAGGACTGAGAAGAACCCGTAAAATGTCGAAGATTTAGATTGCCGAAAAAGGCTACATGTGTTTTGGTGGCATCGTCAGTCATGTATTTTGTATTAAAATATATAAGAGGAAATGTATTGCCATAGGAAAAAAGTCTTACAAACGTTAAACAGTGTTTTGGTGAATCATCTCTGAATAAAATAAGAGTTTACGAATTGTACAGAGTGAGAAAATATTTCATACACCTTAAGGTAGGCATCCCAACTCACATCATCCGCTCGAAGCACTATCTTAAGTTGCATGAAACATTATCCAGTCAAGTTTTATTCTTGAAGATGATAAGCGCCCTGACGCCCCAGGCCGGCCAGTGTGGCCGAGCGGTTCTAGGCGCTTCAGTCTGGAACCGCGCGACCGCTACGGTCGCAAGTTCGAATCCTGCCTCGGGCATGGATGTGTGTGACGTCCTTAGTTTAGTTAGGTTTAAGTAGTTCTAAGTTCTAGGGGGCTGATGACCACAGATGTTAAGTCCCATAGTGCTCAGAGCCATTTTTTGACGCCCCAGCACATCATCAACCAATGAAATTGCGGAAAAAGTAAAATAAATAATTTTTAACGATGGCCAGATCAATATTAGGGAAGACACGGATACCACTGGCATAGCAATTGGGCCAAGCCATGATTTTTTTTTTCTTCTTTGATTTCGTATGACACATGTACCAGTAAAATTAATTCCATGGTTCTGGATATTGGAAGAAAAACAGCGGCCAATGCAAGTTGCTCTGGAGTAGTTAGATGATATCGGTAACGATGCAGAACTATTGAAACATGTCATAGCAGATGATGAATTCTTTTACAGATATGACGTAAACGCTACAGCATAGTCATGGCAGAGGAATCATTCTGCAACACCAATAGCGAAAACGTTACAAATACTGTCAAGTATAAAGGGTGATGTTACATGGCCAGTTTTCTCTGGAGCTGCCACAATACTTTGTGCACATTCCCTTTATCAAGTGTGGGTCTCGGACGCTGTATAATAATTGCACTCTAGATTTAGTACCGCTCGTTGCTGTCCCTCTTATTGCCTTCTTTGCACCTCCCTTTTTACTGTTGTGAAGGGACTGGAGAACAGAGAGCCTACGAGCTGGCTAACATAAAGATGTTCAAAGTACAGGACTGGACCTCACCTCAGGTAGGCAATACGACATTACGTACCCTACCACCGTCGCACTCCTGGAAATGGACAGGACAGTTGTCTCCCAGAAAAAAGACACAACACTGTTCGAAGTAGCCTTTCAGGAGAATAAGGAATCTCTATCAGGTGTCGCTTTCCAGAGGTAATGTACGAATCTCCGTTACCTTAGGACCCAAGACGCAAAATAATGATTAGTTTACGTTTCAGAACCCAGCGTTCAGATTGGTTCCTACTCTTATTTTCCGTGCAGCACGCAAGTTACAACCTGAGCCTGCGTGCCAGCAGTCACATAAACCTGTTTCAAAATTGCGCCATGGAGTGGGAGGAATCTTCTGTCTGCCTCCACGCCCCACAGTTCTGTTCGTTAAACGTATCATAGACGAAATTCGCAATGTCAGCCACCACTGATAAGTGAGATTCCAGCTCTGACAGAGACAGTGAAATTTCAGAAGATTAACATTCAAGACAAAGGTTGCTAGGAGACTGTAGAGTAGAGACTTCTTGTTGGACTACTTATGACGTGAGTCTTGTGGTCGCACAGCGGGATATTTCCGCTTCAGTACCGAGTACAGAGAGAGTCACTATGAACACTACTTTCTGCATTGTCCTACGAGTAAAATGGGTTAGCAATGGGATCACCTATTCCGTAGGGACGAAATATTAGCTTTCACCACCAAGTCAATCCGTTTTAACGCTTCACAGCCACCTACTTGCTGTCATTATGCACTGTAGCTATCTTACTGGTGTTCGAACATAATTTTCCGCATTCTTCCTGTATTTTACTAACCTTAGAGTCATTCGCTCATTCGCGTATTATTCGCCTAACTTTGCATTTATCGAACACACCTACCTGTGCCAAGGTTAGAGTACATAATTAGAGCCTCTTTCCCAAGAATTAAATTTTCAATACCTTATCTCACTGGGTAATCCACTTGTTATGCTTTCCGGTAATAAACCTTACTGTTACGTTACAGTGAGCATTTGTTCCTATTACACATTCCGAGACACGAGAAAACGACTCACAACAAAAGAATTATACAAATGGGGCGCATATCGGGACATGTGGTGTCCATGTACAGACAAAAAGTGATCACAATTTCGCAAAAACTGGATGATTTATTCAAGACAAAAAGCTTCACAAACTGAGCAATTTAATAACGTGTTAGACCACCTCTGGCCCTAATGCAAACAGTTATTACGTTTGGCAAAGATTTATAGAGTTGTTGGATGTCCTGAGGGATATCGTGACAACTTCTATCCAATTGGCGCCTTACACCGTCAAAACCCACACCTGGTTTGAGGACCCTGCCCATAATGCTACAAATGTTTCCAACAGGGAGATATCTGGCGAACTTGCTTGCCAAAGTAAGGTTTTGCAAGCACGAGTACATGTAGTAGAAACTCTCGCCGTCTGTGTGTGCGCATTATCTTGCTGAAATTTAAACCTAGGGTAGCTTGCCACGAACATTAACAAAACTGGGCGCAGAATATAGTCGAAGAATATCTGTGGCGCGGGTGACAACCAAATGGGTCCTGAAAAGAAAAGGCAGCCCAGACTATCATTTCCGGTTGTCGAACTGGATGGTGGACGACATTCAGGTTGGTATTCCACCGATTTCTGGGGAGCCTTCGGACGCTTCTTCGCTCGTTATCGGAACTGAATTACAATCAGGCCTTGTCACTGAAGGCAATTCCAAAGACTTTTCTGGAGACGTAACGGTCAGCAGTGGGACAGCACTCGCCCATACAATGTGGTAACCATGAACGACCGTCTGGGGTTCCTTTTCATCGCAGAAGCTCTTTGGTTGTCATCATCGGCATCCTTACAGCTCAGCAGTACGTCAACGATATTCTACGCCCCGCTTTGTTTCTCTTCGTAACAGGCGAGCCCGGGCTTATACATTTAAGCAAACTAATACCCGACCGCACACGCCAAGAGTTCACACTGTCTGTATTCGTGCTCGGCAAACACTATCTTGGCCAGCAATGCGACGGGTCTCTCCCCAGCTGAGAATGTTTGGCAAATTACGGGCAGAGTCCTCGACCACTTCCGGATTTTTATGATCTTACGCGCCAGTTGGACGGAATTTGGTACGGCATCCCTCAGGAGGACATCCAACAACTCTGTAAATTAGTGTCAAGCCGCATAACTGCTTGAATAAAAACCAAAGGTCGATCAATGCGTTGTCGACTTGCTGCATTTTTTCTTGAATAAGTAATCGAATTTTTCTGAAATTTTAATCATTTGTTTTTCTATATATGTAAATTCCCATTCGGACAATTATTTCGTGGTGCGTCTTTTCTTTTCTCTAACGTGTAAATTGGAGGATCCTACCTCTCATTAATATACCTATGTGCTTGATGCGGAACTCTTATAGTATATATATTTGATTAGGCCACCTCTGTTAATGGTCATTGTTTAAGACTTTTCCGTTGTGCGACATTAACATTTCGTATAATTAATTTGCATGATCATACTAAATGTCTCCCTCCTCTGTACGTCACTAGAAATCGGCCTACAACACCTACATGTATTTTAAGAATTACAACCGATGCCGTACGCTATACTCACTTTGTTCGTTGACTTTAGCGAGATACTGTATTATGAGTTCTTGGTGCTACGTCTTAGCACCAAGGAGTACTACTTACAAGTTCAAAATCGTTTGCGTGGAGCACTGGTAGAAAATACGTCCGGGTTTGTGGCCAAATTATTTATGGCTTTTGCATCACAATAATGCACATTATCACACGTCGTTGCTTGTTCGTGAATTTCTGGCCTAAAGCAATAGTGTGTTGATGTATATGCCTCGATATTCGCCAGACATGACCCTATGTGACTTTTTTGTCTTCCGAAAATAAAGGAAACCTTAAAGGGCCTTCGTTGTACAAGCAGAGAGGAGAGTAAAGAAAAAAAAAAAAGATTCAGATGGCTCTGACCACTATGGGACTCAACGTCTGAGGTCATTAGTCCCCTAGAACTTAGAACTAGTTAAACCTAACTAACCTAAGGACATCACACACATCCATGTCCGAGGCAGGATTCGAACCTGCGACCGTAGCGGTATCGCGGTTCCAGACTGCAGCGCCTAGAACCACGCGGCCACTTCGGCCGGCGGAGAGTAAAAACTTCATTCTGAGAGCTAAGAGCTGTCACACACGATCGACATTTAAAGTGTTTCTGGGATTGAAAATACCACTGAAGTAAGTGTATAGAACGAAGTGGGCAGTGTTTTGAAGATCATATCATTAATTTAGGAAAATGAATAAAAATCTTTCAAAAGTAATCCTGTAACATTATGCAGACACTTCGGATATGGGCGCCAGAGTTCGCCCAGCAGTACCATGAGGGTCAGGAACGTTCTAAGCTAATTTGGAGAATACAGACTTTCTGGGCGAACGAAATCTTCTTGCGTTGTCAGCTGAGTAGCAGCGTCGACCTGACGCAACGTTTCAGCGAGTTTACTACTACTAATATTTGAAGATGACGTGTAGAAAACTCATTGAAACGTCTCTTTGAGACGAATCTGACATATAACGGATAAAACTAGAAGACGTCATCAAGATTTTTTTACTGCCGCTAACTTACATTTCACGGAAAGACCACAAAGATAAGGGTCATACAGAGGCATATAGGCAGTCATTTTTCCCTCGTTCTGTTTGGGAGTGGAACAGGGAGAGAAAATACTAGTTTTGGTACGAGGTACCCACCGTCACGCACCGTATGGTGGATTGCGGAGTATGTATGTAGATGTACATGTAGATTCTCATCAGCCGACACGATAGTCGATGGAAGTGCTGGAGAAGTGATCGTGGGAGCAGCGGCAGTGGCACAGAGCAAGTTGGCTAGCACGATGCCAGGATAGGCGAAAGCCAACACTGCGGCGGGCAGAAGGGCAGGGCAGGGCTGAGCCGAGCCGGCAGAACTGGCCGGTATTACGTGGGGACCGGTTGCTCTGGGCGGGGCAGATCTTCTTCTGTTACAGCGCGACGGCCAAGGCCGCCGGCGGCCGCGACGACTCCGGCCGACACCTCAGACCGCGATAGGGGCGTGGGGTGGGGGGGGGGGGGAGCCACGATTCTCCACCGTCTCTAGGAGGCACAAGCGTCCCGGCTCTAGACCAGTGCGCTAGCGGAGGGAGGTACACAGCCAGCCGTACACCATGCCGACATCTACGAGTATTCAAGTCGCCGTGCAGGGCATACCGATGTTAGCAAGTTTCTGTCTCATTCCATGTTCGTACTGCCTGGGGGGGGGGGGGGGGGGGGGGTTACAGTCTGTATGTGGCTGCGTGCAACCTTTTTCCTCTAATTCTCATCTACATCTACATATATTCACTCAGCTAGTTACTGTACATGTACTTCCCCTATCGTTTCCGTAATACTTCAGCACGGGTTTAACCAATGTTACGATCGTTGCAGCGGTCTCTGCGTTCGCTTTGCGCCAGTCGTCATGCCTCCTTCATGAGGTTTCCAATAGCTGTAACAGTAAACTACAATTTGTAGTCTTAGCGTGTCGTGACCAATTTCCTTTGTACGTACATCGCATTTTCTTGGAATCCTTCCAGCAAATCTAAACCTCCCATTCGCCTGCTAAATCTGTACTACTGGCCATTAACATTGTTACACCAAGAAGAAATACAGATGATAAACGGGTATTCATTGGACAAATATATCATACTAGAACTGACATGTGTTTACATTTTCAAGCAATTTGGGTGAATAGATCCAGAGAAATCAGTACCCAGAACAACCACCTCTGGCCGTAATAACGCCCTTGATACGCCTGGGCATGGAGTCAAACAAAGCTTAGATGCCGTGTACAGGTACAGCTGCCCATGCAGCTTCAACACGATACCACAGTTCATCAAGAGTAGTGGCTGGCTTATTGAGACGAGCCAGTTGCTCGGCCATCATTGACCAGAAGTTTTCAATTGGTGAGAGATCTGGAGAATGTGCTGGCCAGGGCAGCAGTCGAACATTTTCTGTATCCAGAAAGGCCCGTGCAGCACCTGCAACATGCGGTTGTGCATTATCCTGCTGAAATGTAGGGTTTCTCAGGGATCGAATGAAGGGTAGAGCCATGGGTCGTAACACATCTGAAATGTAACGTCCAACGTTGTGGACTCAACAGCTCCCGAGCCGGCGCAGTACGACAGCATATCTGGTAGCTATGGGACGGCCATTGACTTGTGTCAACAACTTCAATGTAAGACGAGGACCCACAGTCCAATATACCTTTAATTCTGTTTTACTCTATGGACTTCCCAACTATTTGTGATGGTATTTTGTCTTTTTAGTCCGTTTAATTTCATGACATAGACTTTACAACCTGATGATGAGAGCATTGTCTCTTGAAACGCGTTGTTAAAATATGTATAAGAATCGCGGTTGAATGCTAACGGTGATAACCAGCAGCTTTCGGTTGCTGTCCCATGTCCTCGCATCCATGTCGCTCACATGCTCTGCCCTGAGTAGTTCACTTTGTCATTAGGTTTGGGCAAGTAAGAGGATGAGAAGTGTTCAGTGACCAATTGAATTCAACACAAAGTAGTGCTAGTGGTAAAATAGCGTATGTTCGACGTGTTGTGTAAAGCAAAACTCGTGGAAAATTCATGCTAAACCGATTAGTGCAAGAGTTTAGAAGTGCTTTGGAAAAACCACCATCTAAGTTTGCAAGGCAAAACTTATCTGCAAAAGGGCACCGAAGCCGCCCACACACCGTCAGGTGGCTTGCGGAGTATAGATGTAGATGTAGAAACGAATAAAAACCACAACAATCCGCAAAGAGTTTGAACACCAGGAAACCCTGGCGCAAAGTCCGAGGGCACCTCAACCCCACTGGGCACCTCGATTGCCTGATCTCTCTCCCTGCGATTTTTACCTGTGAGGTAAACTGAAGGATCAAGTATTCTCAAAAACCCTGAAAGAGCTACAGCGTGACAATGAAGAAGTTGATGCTGCTAGCCCTCAAGTAAAGTTCGTCTCACAGTTTCATAAATGGAGCACAACGCTGTATCATCGTCAACGGCGACCATTCCCAGCATCTCCTGTTATTTTCATTAAAACAGAGGTCCGTCACACAACAGGCTTAAAATAAATACTTTAAGCGATTCATTTACTTTCCTCGTCATGTACGTGTCCTTGTCATTTCATGGCTTCCTTGTATTAAAATATTTATGTGATGCAACTTGTTGAAATATACAGCACTAATCTTGTAATTTAATACCATCGAGTACTTTCTCCTTCGCATTGGCAGTATCTTCAATTCATCCATATTTAGATTTCATTTTACCCATCGCAAAATTTGACCAAGTGTTTGTACGTTTCCCGGCGATCGTCCAATGACGATACGATCGTCTAAATAACTGTATTACCAGCAAGCAGCCTCATAGTGCCTCTGGCAACATGTGGTAGGCCTACGTCTCTTATGAGCGGAACAGCAGAGGTTCTGTAGCACTATTTTGAGGTACACCCGTCATTATTTAATATAGCCTACAGTGATCATTAGACGTTTAATATTGCGGACTCGGCTCTGTTAGTCACTAATGCATCGAGCCAGTCGCATATCCGTGAATACATCCCGCACTGCTGTAAGCTGGTTTTTGGTATACACCGTAGTACATCTTTCGAAAATCTATATAGTCAGGAAATACATCTGCATCTACCAGTTCATGTATGAAGAAACGAAATTGTGTTTCACAAGAGGGGCCTCTTCTGAATCGGTTCTGAATGCATCAGGTAAGCTTTTTTTCCTCCACAAACGTCATAGTCTTTTCAGTTTAAAATGTGCACCAGTATGTAACAACAGATGGACGCGAGTGATACTGTCCCGTAACGCCGTGTAACCATTCTTTTAACAGTTTTGTATGTAGGTGCCACTTGGGTCATATTTATTTCGTTATGTACCTAAATTCGTATTCCTTCCGTCGCTGTGAATCTAATCGTAAAGCACTCTGGGCACTGCACCATAATACCCCTGATTACTATCTATACGGTTCTCTAATACGCCTCCGTAGAGATGCCTTTACGATGCACTAACGGTGGGCCGTTCAACAGAACTTATCATCTCGAGGGGGAAAGAGTTTTCATCACATGTGCTTGGTGAGCAATGAGAGAATAGCGCATTATGGTCCACACTAAGGATCATTTGTTTGCATGAATCTTGCTTCGTCCGCGGTGCCTCACGTGGTCAGGAAATGAGAAGTAGCTAGTATTCCAGGGGTTTTTCGTGCTGTGGACTTCACGTGACTGCGTAGCGCCACACATTGGTGGTTCGGCAGCACTCGCCACAGCCATCCACTAGCCACAGATACACACCTGACTCCTCGCAATAGGTGGCAGGATAGAAATGGCACATGAGATCCACTAGGACTTTTTCTTTGACGGCAATGCGGGATTCTTGCTGTATCATTGACATGTATCAAGGTCTGATTTGGACATTCCATCTTCCAACCAATCACTGCAAAAGTTATAGTGCTAATCACGGTCAAAGTGTTTAGCTTCGATGTATTTTCGTTAGAACTGCTGATTCATGAAAGTATAGTGGGTGGCTCTCGGCCCAATGGTAGGAAAAGTAAGTCTCTTTTAGGATAAAGCCGGACAACAGGTTCCACTGCCTAAAGAATATCTCCAGCACTTTAAAAAATACTGAAACAATCGCTCACACAGCCAGTTGTGCACATCAAAAATAACATTGGTAATTACTGCAAAAACAATTCTGTCCATGACCATGGAACAAGAGCTAGACTCAACTTGCATTTCCCAATAAAAAATAAACATAAAACTGAAAACAGCATTTTCTACCAAGGAATAATACTGTACAAGAAATTCCCAAAAGAGATAAAAGACATTGCAAAAATACACTTATTTAAAAAGGCAGCTAAAAAGTACCAGTTACGCAACACATTTTAGACATTGAAGAATTATTTAGGTAAAACAGAGCAGGGGTTTGGTAAAAAGAAAGTTATACAAATAAATAATAATAATGATTATAAAACATCTAGTATTGCACATAACACCTTCACACTACGATTTTTTGCCTTCTTTTTTCCTTTTCTAGCAAAACTTACCCCCAAGCTACGCATTGCACAAGACTAACACCTCTTCCTGTTTCTGAGCTCAACATCTCACTCATTATAGAGGGATGCTGATTCACTTTTTCAGGATAGCAAATGGGCAGTTGTGGTACAGAAAATGGCCCAGAGATCACCCGGTTGTGTGTGTGTTTGTGTGTGTAGTGAGTGATGTGTTGTGAAACAATGTGTGTATAGTGTGTGCAGTAAGTGATAGTGAGAGATAAGTGAACAGTGTGGCATTACATTATTTAAT
The DNA here is from genome assembly GCF_021461395.2 of Schistocerca americana. Classification (NCBI taxonomy): domain Eukaryota; kingdom Metazoa; phylum Arthropoda; class Insecta; order Orthoptera; family Acrididae; genus Schistocerca; species Schistocerca americana. The sequence continues at coordinate 489,006,104 of NC_060126.1, read as the reverse complement.
AAGTTATTTGTAAAAAAAAAGAAGTATTGTATACCAGGAGTAAATCTAATGAGTGTCTCTGACTAGAAGTTTCCAAATGTATGTGTATACGAATTAGGTTATTTTGAAATGGTCTAAACTTGTAAATACTTTGACATGTCCTACACCCTTGTAAAAAGAGATAGGTCAATAAAGCTACTACTACTACACATAGATACACGAGGGGATAGTGCTAAAATGAGATGTCGGCAATTCTAAAATAAACTTTTCCCCGAGAGAGTCGGATCCAGTGGTTATTAAATCAAGTTTTAAAACATAGTTGTAGGTTTCTTTTGCGAAATGTTGTCATGCGTGAACATATACGTTGCTCTTCCGTTTATAAATCCAGTAATTTCTATGTCCACAGTATGACCCCGACTATTCACATCCCAATATGATCCAGAAGATTTAACAACAGTAGCTTCCAAAAAGTCTCTTTTATGAGCTAGCTATGTCCTACTTGTTGGTTGGCACGTGCAGCTTAATGTGTAAAAGTCGATCTTGACTGATTATGAAGTGTTGCATTCAAACTGACTGCATTTACATGCCGTGATTTGCTTCAGTGAAGTCGAATCCCGTAGCCAAACACCACAGTACATTCACTTACACTGAAGCTCCCAGTGAATACACTACAATACGTATGCACACTGAACAGACGTTGTTCTTTCACTTACAAAAAGTAAAAATGCATTTATTGCAAATTTTACCTCAAAATATCGTGACTTCTCACACCATAAAATTAACAAGTATGTGTGGTCTTCTGACTACAAAAGTATGTGCTTATTAACTTTAGATAGAATTCTAAACGTAAACAGTTTTGCCATAACGTTTAACAAAGACTTTTTCTTTCATTGCCCTAATGGGGAAGTTTGAATTAGCGAAACAGCCGATTACGCCGGAGGCGTAAGAGAGCAACAGCTTTTTCAAATTCTCGGACGGCTCGAATTCGCCGTAGATTAGGTGGGTTTTGTAGGATAATCTGAGGTCAATTCGCTTCCAGACAGAGCGCAATTGTTCGATATCGAATTGTTCGTCTCGACTCCTCTTGCGCCACCGTAGTACATTGTCGCCAACACCCTGTACACGCGCTCTATTTAAAGTCCGCTTGTATATTCGTTAGCGTACAACGGAAGAAATATTGATCGTATCAAACATTGTCGCAGCACTCCCTAACTTTCTTGGCAGTTTTATTGAAGTTTGTCTTCAAGCATACCCATGTCAACGCAGCAATACCTATAATTTTTGGATTTCACGTAGAGTACAAAAGTAAGAAACAAGATATTGTGCGTTTGGTCTCCTCCCACAAACAACGCAACCCAATAAGAAATTGTGTTTATCTCAGGGTGGAACCATCGCACATACGTACTCTCTAATTCATATATGTATTGTCTCATCTCACCACATCTTCATTCGACTCCGAAAACTATCTAGATGCATAGTAATAGTACACTTTGTGGTACTGTGGGTAGGTATGGCCTGATGCTTTTTAGTTGTGTATGTGTGTGTGTGTGTGTGTGTGTGTGTGTGTGTGTGTGTGTGTGCGTATTGCCTTCCTTTTTATAATCATAATTTAGTTCAAGAAGAAGCGTAACACGTTTATAACGACAGTGATCAACCGGAGCAAGTATAGCTACCGAATGGCAGTCGTCGTAGAAAATTCAGTTTCAGTTTGAACTGTGTAAGACGTGTATATTTCTATTGTCTCTTGTCAAACCACAATTTATAAAAGATGTTTATATTTTATTAATAGGATTAAGTAGAAATAGTTAATATTTGTCATGTTGGAAAAAATTGTGGTAGCAGGGAATGTCTGCACCAAAGTATTGTTGGCAGGAGAGACCGCGTATGGATAAATTTTAAGGAAAGAGCAGGAAATACCGCGCATTGATACATTTCTTAATGATAGCAGGGATTGTCTGCACCAGAAAGCATTCTTGGCAGGAAAGACCGCACTTTATCGTTCGTAGGAAGTCAGTAGTAAGCGAGAAGTGAAGCGAGTCGGTAGCAGGTCTGAAGCGAGAGGGTGAGAGGAGCGGTGTACCTGCCAGCCACCAGCTATGATTTACAAGAGATTATAAACGGATGTACAGAGACATCAGCTAACTATTATCACAAGAAGAACTAATATTATTGAATTAATTTTTTGAGAAACCCAAGACTACTGAAGGTATGTTTGCGCTATGCTAGTTGTAAGATTATTGTACAAAGTAAGTCCCATTTGAATGTTTGTAAAATCATTTCATTCAGAATATAACTAATTTTTGCCAGTAATATTGCATTACTGATTATAATCTATCCCAAAAACCATCAACGAAAAACTTTGCAAAATTTTATTGTTGTCAAGAAAAAGTACGTAACTTCAGTCAAATTAATTGAAGAATAACGTCACCTTTGCTATTAAAGAATAACTTCAGCTTTGGTAATAAATACAGCCACTTATTATGACAGCCCACCAGCAGCTAATACAGTATAGTAAAACAGAGTAAGTATATTCATGTCGCAGTTCGATGTAGCAGTCAGATGGCGATCCCGTAACAGTAAAGAAGGTAAGGAACAGTTTTGTGTTGTAGCAGGTAACGACTGAGGGCCACGACGACGACACATTCTGTGTTCCGTCGAAATAATCAGAAAATCACTTTGAATAAGCAGAAATTAAATTTGTATGCGAAGATTGAGAAAGAGAATAAATTTCAAAGGAAAGATTACATTTGGTATTATTAAGCAAGAGATAGAAATCCTAAGGAAAGGTTTCATAGGTTATTGTAGAAGGGAAAGTTGGCGTAACACAAAAGAGACATAGAGGAGACGGGAAGGTTTCAACTGGACGACAGCGAAAACACTAACATTTATGTTTCATTTATTCACAGGTATATTCTGTAAAAAGTAAACTTTTTTCTGACTTTGTAATTTTCAGCCTCTTTATTAGTATCATCATTTAATGAAAACCGTGTCAAGTGAAAGACACTGACGTTCCTTGGTGTTGACTGCACTGTCGTACAAAATGAGAGATCCCAGGACCGGTAACACCGGCGCACGGAATACCTTCGCTGTTACGGCTGCACCACGCCACTTCCCCACTAACCAATCCGGTGTCTGCCAGTGGTCACGTGACCACGGAGCACCGCCTACATACTGAGACTCAGCGTGGGAACTCGTTCTCTCGGATTCAAATCTGTTAAACCAGCGGTATAAAATTTCCCCACATTAACCATGTCAACCAAACTTCGGTTTGTTGCGCCTTATATGCGTAATACGCGTACTTGATATTTGATCCCAAGGAAAACTACTCAAGTACACCATCACCTGTATGATATGTTTATTAATAATTCAGTGACTACACACCGGCAGCTGTAGCCGAGCGGTTCCAGGCGCTTCAGTCTGGAACCGCGCTGCTGCTAACGGTCGCAGGTTCGAATCCTGCCTCGGGCATGGATGTGTGTGATGTCCTTAGGTTAGTCAGGTTTAAGTGGTTCTAAGTCTAGGGGACTGATGACCTCAGATGTTAAGTCCTATAGTGCTCAGAGCCATTTGAACTATTTCTGAAGTGACTACAGTTGTAGGGGAATTTAGCTTGTTAGCTGTATGGTTTTGTGACACATTAGAGATGGTACTCCACCTGACACATATCGAACGAAGAAAACTGTGAAGTTTATGAGACCGAAGACTCTGGTACTTCGTTTCACGTATGCCCCCAGTGTCTTCTTGAAACTCGACATGTTGCAGGAGTTGATGGTGTTAGGACAGCAACCAGCCACAAACTTACTTTGAGTTCCTTCATTCAAAGGCTACCGTTACCGGTTTCGAATCGTTGTGATTCATGCTGAGACGGTTTACATGCTTTCTTTATGACATGTGGTGTGTTTTTTTACATATTGACTGTCCTAAAATATAAATAATACATAATTATAAACACGCCACACACAGATGGTTACGTTACACATTTTCGTTGCATGTGACTTACGTGAAACGTCGGTTTCGAGTGTTTGTTTTCATAAAATTCGTCCAGCAGATGTAAATGAATTCCCACTGGATTCTTATTGTTGCACACGTAAATTGTTCTCACTGAACACTTAAGATTTGTCACTGAGATGATTTCTACCACGCACCACATGTTTTGATACATGCAATGAGCTTACAAACATATGAGTATCACATATGCTATGATATATCGTAACATTTGACGATGATGTCCTATGTTTGGAAAGGATCATATATTCATTTACACAACTGTAATGCTATTTACCCTAGTACAGAGACATTGAATTGTTTTTCTTTTAGTTGATATTCCTAAAATAACTGTTTAGGTTTGTGGCTGGTTCCTGTCCTAACACCATCAACATTTTTCTTCAAACAACAGCCACGGTCTCCATCATGTCATCATATGACAAAATTGCATGTTGCATGAGTACTGTCAGGCTCAAAACAACTTTCAGAACTTGATATTCGTATCTCGACATGGTTAATGTTACATTTTTAAAGCAGAGGTATGTTTCCTGATATAAGAAAATAACACTGGTCACATCTATCTGTGAAAAAGGAGAATCTGATGGTATATCAGACTGTTTCACAAATCTACTGTGCAATATCACTCACACAACTGCTTGTAGCAGTATACTAGAACCAATTTTCATTTCAAACGTAATGAAAGACTTGGAATAAACTAACATTCTTCTTGACTATCAGCATGCCTTCCTTAATCATCGATCAGGTGAAACTCAACTGGCAATCTTCACACTTTGTTGTCTATAGTACGAAGGAAAGAGAGAAACAGGTTTATTTGGTTCTTATTGGCTTTTTACAAGCTTTTATTCAGTATCACGCCCCTGTCTTCTACAAAATTAAGCTCCAGTGCGATGTCTTAACAAATTTGTGATTGGATCGGAAATTTCTCGTCACGTAAGATGCACCACATTATTCTGGAGAGGCATCTACAGACAATATTTTGCGTCCATTTTATAAGTCAATGATTTAGCGGGTAGTATTAGTTATAGCCTCAGGCTAATCGCAGATGATACAGTTATAAGTGAGAATATTAAAACTGCAATAATATCCACTTAGATCTCGACAAAACACCAGCCTGGTGGGAAGGGTTGCATTTGGCTGTGTTCGAACATTATGAATCACCTCGAAAGTAAGGGTCTATTGACAGACAGCAAGGGTTCAGAAGATATCGTTCTTGTGAAACACAACTAGGTTTTATTCGCCAGAAATAATGAGTGGTATCGACAGAGGATCTCAAATGGTCTCCATTTTTTTATTTTTTATTTTCAGGAGGCTTATGAAACCGTTCGCCAGAAGAAATTTCTAAGGCAGCTGCGTTTTTTGCGTTCCTATAGAGTATCGTTTTAATTGTGCGACTGGATCATCGATTTCCTGTCAGAAATGTCACAGTTAGTAACGATCGATGGCAAGTTATTGAGTAAAACAGAGGTGATAGCTCCCATTCCCCAAGGAAGTGTTACAGACTCTCCGGTGTTCTTGATCTCTATGAACGATTTATGTGACAATCTGAGCAGCCCTTTTACATTGTTAATAGATGATGCTGTCATTTACCGTCTACTAAAGTGATCTGAAGATCAAAAACAAATTCATAATCAATTGTCTGTGAATTAGGAAAAGTCAGCTACACGAGTATGGTTCAAATGGCTCTGAGCACTATGGGACTTAACTTCTGAAGTCATCAGTCCCCTAGAACTTAGAACTACTTAAATCTAAGGACATCACACAGATCCATGCCCGAGGCAGGATTCGAACCTGCGACCGTAGCGGTCACGCGGTTCCAGACCGCCGGCTACACGAATACTAAAAGATAAATCAAATTAATCTAAAGTCCCTGGGTTCAGCTAAACACATAGGAATTACGATTATGAACTTAAATTGAGACAATCTCATAGGTCATTGTAGTGGGGAACGCAAACCACAGACTGATTACCGGCATAACACACAGAAAGCGCAACAAGCCTACTGGATGGAATGCATATATTGCACTTGTCCGTCCTCCACTACAGTACTGCTATGCAGTAGCGGACCCTTACCACATAGGATTCACGGAGGACATAGTAAAGTCCAAAGAAGGCCAGCTCGTTTTGTGTTATCACTAAATAACAAACAGTCAAGCGTATTGGGCGGGAGTCATTAAAACAAAGTCGTTTTTCGTTGCAGCAAGATCTTTTCGTGACATTTCAATCACGAACGTTCTCCTATGAATTAGAAAATATTGTACTGGTGCCAACCTACATAGGGAGACATTGTCATGGTAATAACACCAGAGAAAGCAGCGATCGCACGAGAAGGTTTAACTGTTCATTTTTCCCATGTGCTGTTAGAGCGTGGAACCGTAGAGAAACAATTTAGAGATAGCTCGAAGAACCCTCTGTCAGGCACTTAATTGTTAATTGTAGAATAGTCATCTAGATGTTGTTCTAACTCATAATATAAAGAAAAGTGAAACTGTGCGCTTAACACAACGTAAGACGAGGATTTCTTTTGACTACAATTTTTAGGGTAACAGAAGGAGTTATTTACGTGCTTTTTTGTGTCATCAGTCTATAGATTGCAAGCCACACAAAACAACGGAAAGGAGGAAATGGGTCCAAGTGTGGTTGAAAACAGGGAGCAACTGGTCACCACCAAGTTAGTTTACTCACTACAGTTGGAACCCCGAAATCAAAAGATTTCATAAGTTATTTTCCGATGAGTCCTGCATCTTACGACAAGTTATTAATGTTGATATGAGATAAAATAGAGAAGTGATAGTTTTGTTCTTATCAGAATCGACAGCAAACCAAATCGCAACGACAGTTCAGATACACATGCTGACGTCGCAAGCTGAACCTGAAGAGATAAAGTGTATCAGGATACTGAAAGGGTAATACAGTACGTAAAGGGAGATGACTGGAATGCAGTTGTAGGGGAAGGAGTAGAAGATAGAATTACAGGTGAACATGGGTTTGGGACAAGGAATGAGTGAGGAGAAAGACTAATAGAATTCTGTAGTAAATTTCAGCTAGTAATAGCGAATACTCCGTTCGAAACAGAAACATGGAATATTATTCAGTTGTGTACCTATTTATGCCGTAGATATAAAATGAGGCCACTAATAGCTGACAGTAAGACCTACCGTCATTCTACGCACGCTTCATCTGATAATGACACGGGAAGAAACTTTAATGTATGATACACAGAAACGAATCCTCTGCTACGTATTTCTCTGTGATTCATAGAACATAGATATTCATTAATCTTGTAGTATTAGCATTGAAATTAATATCCTTCAGACATATAGACAAAAAAAGAATAATTTCTGTCGGTAAGAGGTTATGGGACGGGTAAGACAGAAGGAGAGGTGAGTGGGTGAGGTGCATGCGTCTGTTACAAAGCTTGCGGTTTAAATCGTGGACAGTGAGTTTTCCATAGTATTCTGTTAACGATTATTTACTATTAACATTTTAAAATGGCTCCTAGTAATTAAAATAGTTAATTTGCAAGATTCCCACAACGCTAGTTATCTTTCCTGGATAGGATCAGAAGATGGTTCTCGAAATCTCGTGATTATCTTGAGTGCATCTGAACTTATCTTTCGTCAAAAACAAGGGTCCTACTACAAATTTTTAGTATAAGCTTGCGATATTAGTTCCTTAACCAGTTTTAAACAGATGTTTCACGTTGAACCATGGAAACCTGAAGAGCTGAAGAATGCGATGAAAACATTTGCTATATGTTGGCACAGAAGATGCTAAAAACTGAATGTGCAGGTAGAGGGCACAATGATGAAGCTCTAGAACGAATAACGGAGGAAAGAAGTTTGTAGGAACTTATTACCGGGAGGACAGACTAAGCATCTAGCAAAAGTTAACCTGGTAGTGGAAAGTTTAACAGAGAGATATATTGTAAGAACAAAGTAGATGGGGGTAGCTAAGATTTATTATCAAGTGTATTAGTTACTGTAACAATCGTACTATACTACACACCGTTTTCAATGTTGATGGGAGTCAGGTAAATCAGCTACATTCAAATTAACTGAGTAAGGAACAGATTTCCTGGAAAAAATGCATCACATAGAAAGTAACATACATTTCTTTTTATTTTATATGGAATTAGGAACTTAAGAAATTCATCTCAAAGCGCTGTGACTGGGTTGTATGCTGATTTTTCCAAGTGGTTGCGGCGGGGCGGCGTCGTTTTGTCTTTCTTTCGTCTCCTTATTCTCTCTCAGTCATTTTCGTCGAACAGTTCACCTACCTCTATATTTCTTCTTTCCGACGTCCCTTCACTCTGCAGTAGTAGATACACGCCAGGCAGTGTAAAGCAGCGTTGATGAAACCACCACCTAATACCTACCACACAGAGGCCGCGTAACTCAAGTAGCAAATCAGTTCCTGTAAGTTGAGTTTCACAAATTTCGGGCGGCAGAAAAATGAAGTTTAATTGCAGTAAGCATTTAAAAAATTCTATTGAAGCGGCTTCTCATTCTTAATAAAGCACATGAAATGGCTATCAAGTACGTGTTTAATAAGACAAAGGGTCAGTCATTCCAAGGTTACAGTCTATACAACATATTTTCCAATAAAAAAGCAGCCAGAATTTCTGCAAGTCAGAACCGATCAAATTTGCGATCTAACAGTCACTGACCCACCACTATTAGCGAGTTGAACATGCGGTCGTTTCAGTGGTCTTCTATGTTAGAAATGCTAGCCAAATTATTCCATAAAGAACACGGAATAAGACACGCGGAATTGTCTCTACGACCAAAAGATCACACCCTTATAAAACTTCAACTAACTTATTCAGAAACATCAAACTTTCCTCAAAATGTTCGTAACTTGAACCGCTTTAGTCACGACACATTCTATCTGAAATGATCTCACTAACTCTTCATTTTACATACTATTTTCGCGGAGACATCTAGCATGGTGTTACTCGGAAGCAGGTTAGTGAGCTACTCTCTCGATGCTCCTCTCCTCTCTGCCTATCTATCTGCGCGCGGGAACCTCTTAGTTATGATTGGCTATTGATCTGAGCGACCAATCACAATGATACTTCTAGATCATTGTCGCGGCAAAACTTGCTTTAGCCAACCACTAATCAGATAGTCATTTACGTCATTACAACTACAATTTCTAATATATTGTTTAATAGAATAGAACGAAATGCAAAATATTCTTTAAATTAATATAGAAACTAATTTCTCTTCACACTTTTATTCCGGCTGCTGTCTTATAAAAGCAAGCACACATCGACATACGTCATCAGCATCGTGGTTGCAACACAATTTTCCCACGGTTCAGTTTTGTAAGGTTTTATGTAAATGACATTAAGTTTTAACGTATGCCCCACATACACTCTCTCATTCATTCCTATGTATTCACACAACCAATTTATAAACAAATATTAATTTGGAGCAATTTCTTACACTACGAAATGCAAGATAAATGAAGTTTTGAAAAGAAAATTACAGTTAAGTGATTTTATATGCTGTGCGCTTTGTTATGACTTCATATGATAATAAAAGACATTTGGTTATTGTTCATAACTGAGTTTTGAAACACAGGTGTCGGTTTTAGGATATCTAAGTAATTTTCTCAACCCCTGTAACTATAATAGACAAAAATCTGAGATTTTGACAGGATCCCTTCCTTAATAACAAAAGATTGCTTACCAAGTTTGAACAAAATCAAATGATAATTGCTATGGTTTATTTAGATTCGTAGGGGGTTTGAGTTTGCGTACCGACTGAATGTTACTTGAGACCGTGCTCACAGCTGGTAATGTCAGCTGCAATGTGAGTCAGAGCGAAGAAAAAAAAAAAAAACATAACCAACCAGAAGCCACCGTGCTACACCGGTGCGTGCCTTACTACATCGAATGTTATTTCGTAATAACTTGCTACGTTACATGGTCCCCTGAATGAAGTTGCACGTATAAAATTACAAATGTTGGCCAGGTAGTGTGTGAGGTGTCTCCTGTGGAAAAACCCGGTAACTCTTCCCTCTTGGTGACACTAAGTAGCTTTCATTGTCCACCATTCACAGGTTCTTCCGGAGATTGGGGTTTTGTAGGGGAAATTGGGGTAAGATGGGGTCACTAACACTTCAGCGCCCTTTGGATCTAAACTATTTCACCGAGAAATTGTCAAATTTAGTAAAAGTTATCATTGCTTAATTGGATACAAAATAATAGTTTTGAAAGGTCGTAGCTTCAGTAGTTTTTTTAATTATTAGTTTTGAAAGGTCGTAGCTTCAGTAGTTTTTTAATGAGAATTTATTTGTAGAAAATGTCAAATCACCCGATCTTACTCCGCTAGTGGGGTAAGAGAGGATGCACATAATGACTTTATGGGAATATAGGAAAACAAGATTCTTCTGTTGAAAAGCATCATAATTGTTTATTGAAATATAGTTTAATGAACAATATTATTCACATAATTCACAAGTAAAGCAATAATCCCCAGCAAAGTTATTTGCCTTTTGAATCCAACCTTCTCCTTCTGAGATACAAAATATAGCATCGCAATACAAGCAACTGAGGTCTGTACTGTATGTATGAATCATTGTCGGAGACCTGAGGGGGTATAGCCCAGTCTTGCCTCTACTCAATGCACCCTTTCTTTTTTTTTTCTTTATTGATTTTCAATTCCCCCCGAAGGGGGCGGGCTGGCAGCAGCTTACTACGCTGCTCTACAGCCTACAGACTTTTGTTAAATAAAGGAAGAAGAAAGAAACAAGGAAAAACAGGAGATAAAATGGTGATTTAAAGTGTAAAATGGCGTAAAATTGCGGAAAGTTAAAACAGAAAGCAAAAGGGGTTGGCAATGTATATAAAATACACAGGAATCAGACAAGTAACATAGTAGACACACAATTAAAAAGATGGCGACAGTCTGGTTTCTGTTCGCAAGAGATAAAAGGCACACCCAGCGACAGTATGATGGCCGTTCGCAACAAGTCCCAAAAAACACAACATGGAACACTCACTGTAAGACACGCACTGTAGAGCACCCACTGTAGAACACTGCACGAAAGTGGCAGCACAAAGACGACACTCCCGAGCCAAAGGCAGATGGGGGGGACCTACAGGAGGGGGAAAAACACCTTTCTTTTTCCGACTGTAGAGGTTATAAAAATGAAACAAAAGCACACTATTGTTGAACCAAATTCTTATTGTCTGCTAGTGTTTAAATACTTACTAATCACGTAATAATGACTATGAAATAATCGCAGTTTGTAAACAAAAGAACATTACTCAGTTGACACAGTAAAAGAAAGCTTCACAGATGCTATGAACTGGACAGCAACAACTCCCGTATGATCGGTGTTTCTTCTTGGCTAGTGGAATGTAATTCTGTGTCCCTCCACCAGAGGGCATAAATAACGGCATCAGAAACATGGTACCAGGTCCCTCCCCTGTACCTGGTATTACACCACTTTCCCCTACATGTACACTGATGTCCAAAATTAAAGCAACAAACCGCTATTTCCCCGCGTCGCGTTTAGTTCACGGTTTAATCATACAAAATATCCACAGATGTCCATGGAAGCTTGTTCTGCATGGAACATAGCATTCCGGTCAACGGACAACGTCAACGCTGACGTCAGGGCACCTATCCAACAAGGTAGCGCTTGCCTGGTAGTCCCACATCCACAATCGCTGTGTAGACAATCACCGATGGTGCAGCAGGGCATAAAGAAGACGCCTACCAGACTCCTTAAGCATGTGAGTCCCGATATGGTCTGGAGAGTGATTCTCGACGCATTCTGATCTGGAGGGAACGTGGACTACCATTTCGGAATCCAAACACTGTGGATGGAGACCGACATCGGGGAGGATTCTTAATGGAACTACTCGAACACCACTTCGTGAAATTGTACAGGTGAATCGGCGAGGTCTGATTGCTATCAGGTATCGCGACGAGATCTTGGGAGCGCATGTGCGGTTGTTGCAAGGTGGTGTGGGCCCTGAATTCGTATTGATGGACGATAAGCTCGACCTCACAGAACGCAGGTGGTTGATATTTTCTTGGCCTGCTCGCTCTCCCGATTTGAATCCCACAGAGCATCTCTGGGATGCGCTAGAGAGGCGGGTTGTACCAAGTCAGCATCCATTAACCACTCTACAAGACTTCCGAGCAACTCTGCAGGAAGGACATGCGTTATTGCCTGAACATGTGACTTATGAAATCACTCACAGCATGCGCCGTAGTTGTCAGGCCTGAATTGCTGCCAGAGAACGTAACACCCCACGCTCAGCACATTAACCAGTTGTCAGAATGTATGTGCAAATCGGTTGAGTTGTAAGAAGTAAAATAAATTAAGAGCTTAGGGAATATCAGATCATCTGTGTGGCTGGATTGAGGAGTTTTTAGCAATCAGAACACAGCATGTTGTTCTCAATGGAGAGGCGTCTACAAACGTTAAACTAACATCTGATATGCCACATGGGAGTGTTATGGGACCATTGATTTTCACAATATACGGGGTGAGTCACCTAATATTACCGCTGGATATATTTCGTAAACCACATCAAATACTGACGAATCGATTCCACAGACCGAACGTGATGAGAGGGGCTAGTGTAATTGGTTAATATAAACCATAAAAAAATGCACGGAAGTATGTTTTTTAACACAAACCTACGTTTTTATTAAATGGGACCCAGTTAGTTGTGTTAGCACATCTGAACATATAAACAAATGCGTAATCAGTGCCGTTTGTTGCATTGTAAAATGTTAATTGCATCCGGAGATATTGTAACCTAAAGTTGACGCTTGAGTACCACTCCTCCACTGTTCGATCGTGTGTATCGGAGAGCACCGAATTACGTAGGGATCCAAAGGGAACGGTGATGGACCTTAGGTACTGAAGAGACTGGAACAGCACATTACGTCCACATGCTAACACCTTTTTATTGGCTTTTTCACTGACGCACATGTACATTACCATGAGGGGTGAGGCACACCTTCGACGGGCGTTTTATAGGACTTGAAGGACGCATAAATTGGCCAGCCCGTTCTGCTGATCTTACCCCTCTGGACTTCTTTCTGTGGGGTACATAAAGCAGAATGTGTACCGTGATGTGCCTACAACCTCAGAGGATATGAAACAACGTATTGTGGCAGCCTGCAGCGACATTACACCAGATGTACTGCGGCGTGTACGACATTCATTACGCCAGAGATTGCAGTTGTGTGCATCAAATGATGGCCACCACATTGAACATCTATTGGCCTGACATGTCGGGACACACTCTATTCCACTCCGTAATTGAAAACGGAAACCACGTGTGTACGTGTACCTCAGCCCTCATGGTAATGTACATGTGCGTCAGTGAAAAAGACCAATAAAAAGGTGTTAGCATGTGGACGTAATGTGCTGTTCCAGTCTCTTCTGTACCTAAGGTCCATCACCGTTCCCTTTGGATCCCTACGTAATTCGGTGCTCTCCGATACACACGATCGAACAGCGGAGGAGTGGTACTCAAGCGTCAACTTTAGGTTACAATATCTCCGGATGTAATTAACATTTTACAATGCAACAAACGGCACTGATTACGTATTTGTTTATATGTTCAGATGTGCTAACAAAACTAACGGGGTTCCATTTAAAAAAACGTAGGTTTATGTTAAAAAACATACTTATGTGCATTTTTTTATGGTTTGTATTAACCAATTACATTAGCCCCTCTCCTCACGTTCGGTCTGTGGAATCGATTCGTCAGTATTTGATGTGGTTTACGAAATATATCCAGCGGTAATGTTAGGTGACTCCTCACTCTGTATATAAATGACCCAGTAGATAGTGTCGGAAGTTCCATACGGCTTTTCGCAGATGATGCTGTAGTATACAGAGAAAATGCAACATTAGAAAATTGCAGTGAAATGCAGGACGACCTGCAGCGGATAGGCACTTGGTGCAGGGAGTGGCAACTGACCCTTAACATAGATAAATGTAATGTATTGCGAATACATAGAAAGAAGGTTCTTTTATTGTATGATTATATGATAGCGGAACAAACAGTGGTAGCAGTTACTTCTGTAAAATATCTAGGAGTATGCGTACGGAACGATTTGAAGTGGAATGATCATATAAAATTAATTGTTGGTAAGGCGGGTGCCAAGTTGAGATTCATTGGGAGAGTCCTTAGAAAATGTAGTCCATCAACAAAGGAAGTGGCTTACAAAAAACTCGTTCGACCTATACTTGAATATTGCTCATGAGTGTGGGATCCTACCAGGTCGTGTTGACAGAGGAGATAGAGAAGATCCAAAGAAGAGCGGCGCGTTTCGTCGCAGTGTTATTTGGTAAGCGTGATAGCGTTACGGAGACGTTTAGCAAACTCAAGTGGCAGACCCTGCAAGAGAGGCGCTCTGCATCGCGGAGTAGCTTGTTGTCCAGGTTTCGAGAGGGTGCGTTTCTGGATGAGGTATCGAATATATTGCTTCCCCCTACTTATACCTCCAGAGGAGATCACGAATGTAAAATCAGAGAGATTCGAGCGCCCATGGAGTCTTTCCGGCAGTCGTTCTTCCGGCGAACCATACGCGACGGGAACAGATCCTGGTAATGACAGTGGGACTTAAAGTGCCCTCCGCCACACACCGTTGGGTGGCTTGCGGAGTATAAATGTTGATGTAGAAGCAAAGAACATTTTGGCCTACCGTTACAGACTTTGCAGTTACTTACGTTCTGTGTTCTTTACATCATTTCTACTTTTCTATCACCTGTTTATGCTGTTTTGTGGCGAAATAAACCCAACCTTGCAAAATTTCCATTTGTTCCTTTAATTTTGGACACCATTGTATTAGAAGTGACATCTCGCTGTTTAGCTTGTCATGTGGTGTGTGTTCACCGATAAGATTCAAAAATGGGTGTGAGCACTATGGGACTTAAGTTGCTGAGGTCATCAGTCCGCTGGAACTACTTAAACCCACCTAACCTAAGGACATCACACACATCCATGCCCGAGGCAGGATTGGAACCTGCGACCGTAGCGGTCGCGTGGTTCCGGACTGTAGCGCCTAGAACCGCTCGGCCACCCTGGCCGGCGATAAGATTCACAGATGAGCGAAGATGGCCATTAGACTGAAGGTTATCGCACTTAACGTAAATGTTTCCCCATTGAGATGTTTGGTCTCTTCACTTTTGTGCCTTCTGTAGCACTTTTTTGCGTTCAGTTTTGTGCCATAGATCAGAAATAAAATCTCATTCCGTTAATAACAGAATCTCTTGCAAGTTATTCAACTTTTTTTTTACTTCCTCCCAGACTGTAGTTTTCCAATGACACATTTAATAAAGAAAAAACCACCGTAGACTGTTCCCATTTGTTCCCAACTGTCGTACCCACACTGGAAAGAAGATGAACAGCCCCGAGGAGACGCTAATGCCGTGAATTATCACTTACGATGGAAGCTCCCCAACGCACCCACCTCATATTTTGTGATAAGAGGGCGCAGTGGACAGCCCATCAAAAACTGAACACAGATCAAGCATGAAAACAGCAAAAAGGTATACTGAAGTGTAAAAAAACAGAGCAAAATAGAAACAATGAAAGCTCTAAGCCCAAGAAGTGCTACATTGAGCAGAACGGGAGAACAGCGGCTATGTGGTTCAGCGGTGCCGGCACCGTAGCTCAGCGTGTTCGCCAGAGAGTTATCAGCCTTTTTTAATAAAAAAACTGAGTGAACGGATTAACAGGTGTCAAGCGACGTGTGCCCCGAACAAATGCAACGAACAGTAAACGAAAAACATGAAATTAAAAAAAAAATAGTGACCATTGTGTCGGCCTGCCAGGTGGAGGAGCCGAGTTTAAGTCTCCCTCGTGCTAATATATATACAGGGTGGCCCATTGATAGTGACCGGGCCAAATATTTCACGAAATAAGCATCAAACGAAATAACTGCAAAGAACGAAACTCATCTACCTTGAAGGGCGAAACCACATGGCGCTATGGTTGGCCCCCTAGATGTTGCTGCCACAGGTCAAACGGATATTAACTGCATTTTTTTTTAGCAGGAACCCCAATTTTTATTACATATTCGTGTAGTACGTAAAGAAATATGAATGTTTTAGTTGGACCACTTTTTTCGCTTTGTGATAGATGGCGCTGTAATAGTCACAAACGTATAAGTATGCGGTATCACGTAACATTCCGCCAGTGCGGACGGTATTTGCTTCGTGATACATTATCCGTGTTAAAATGGAGCGTTTACCAATTGCGGGAAAGGTCGATATCGTGTTGATGTAAGGCTATTGTGGTCAAAATGCCCAACGGGCGTGTGCGTATGCTGCTCGGTATCCTGGACGACATCAGCCAAGTTTTCGGACCGTTCGCCGGATAGTTACGTTATTTAAGGAAACAGGAAGTGTTCAGCTACATGTGAAACGTCAACCACGGCCAGCTACAAATGATGATGCCCAAGTAGGTCTATTAGCTGCTGTCGCGGCTAATCCGCACATCAGTAGCAGACAAACTGCGCGAGAAACGGGAATCTCAAAAACGTCGGTGATGAGAATGCTACATCAACATCGATTGCACCCGTACCATATCTCTATGCGCCAGGAATTGCATGGCGACGACTTTGAACGTCGTGTACAGTTCTACCACTGGGCACAAGAGAAATTACCGGACGATGACAGATTTTTAGCACGCGTTCTATTTAGCGACGAAGTGTCATTCACCACTATTGGGCAACGGAAAATCCACGATGGCTGCGACAAGTGGAACATCAGCAATCTTGGCGGGTTAATGTATAGTGCGGCATTATAGGAGGATGGATAATTGGCCCCCATTTTATCGGTGGCAGTCTAAATGGTGCAATGTATGCTGATTTACTACGTAATGTTCTACCGATGTTACTACAAGATGTTTCACTGCATGACAAAATGGCGATGTACTTCCAACATGACAGATGTCCGGCACATAGCTAGCGAGCGTTTGAAGCGGTATTGAGTAGCATATTTCATGACAAGTGGATTGGTCGTCGAAGCACCATACTGTGGCTCGTACGTTCACCGGATCTGACGTCCCCGGATTTCTTTCCGTGGGAAAAGGTGAAGGATATTTGCTATCGTGATCTACCGACAACGCCTGACAACATGCGTCAGCGCATTGTCAATGCATGTGCGAACATTACGGAAGGCTAACTACTCGCTGTTGAGAGGAATGTCGTTGCACGTGTTGCCAAATGCATTGAGGTTGACGGACATCATTTAGAGCATTTATTGCATTAATGTGGTATTTACAGGTTATCACGCTGTAACAGTATGCGTTTTCAGAAATGATAAGTTCACAAAGGTACATGTAACACATTGGAACAACCGAAATAAAATGTTCAAACGCACCTACGTTCTGTATTTTAATTTAAAAAACCTGCCTGTTACCAACTGTTCGTCTAAAATTGTGAGCCATATGTTAGTGACTATTACAGCGCCATCTATCACAAAGCGAAAAAAGTGGTCGAACTAAAACACTGATATTTATTTACGTACTACACAAATATGTAATAAAAAATGGGGGTTCCTATTAAAAAAAAAAACGCAGTTGATATCCGTTTGACATATGGCTGCGCCATCCAGCGGGCCAACCATAGCACCATCTAGTTTCCCCTTCAAGCTAGATACGTTTCGTTCTTTGTATTTATTTCGTTTGATGCTTATTTCGTGAGATATTTGGCCCGGTCACGATCAATGGACCACCCTGTATATATATATATATTGCTGCACTAAAATTTCTGTCTGTGTATTGTTCGTTTGCAACATCGAGTTGTAAAGAAGGGACGTATAACAGAAGTTGATTCTACACAACTACTCTAATACCAGCTGAAAGGAAGTGGCTTTGGAATGGAAACAGCAAACGTTTGATGGCAAGATGAGAACTCAACCGAATCCTCCACCGGAATAACGTCTGATGTGTCGTACATGGTATTGCTGACGGTAAGTGTGTCGTATGACAGGAATCTCTCATCGACGCACCTGATTTGTACGCCTGGTGAGTGAGGGAGATATGCCTCCTAGCCCGATTTAGATGTTCGTATAAACGTGAATGTGATTATTCCCTAGGAAACGATGAAAACATAGTAATTTGTCACACAAGCTGAAAGTAGTGAAAAAAACAGTTTCAGAATCACACAGTTTCTCTGTGCTCTGTCAAAACACATGTTTTAACGTATCTGAAGTTGCCTTCCGTTTTTGGAAGTTTCGACTCTTGAAGTCCTTTCTTGTAACATAGATCACACCCGTTTATTCGTTGTTTTCGTTTTGTTTTGAGACGTCTATGTGATGTCTCGCCTGCTCCACTATTCATCACATTTTCTTGCGACGGTGTTGTACTCTCACCATATGACTCATATGCTATAAACAATGTATCGTATGACAACAGCCAAGACTGAAGCGGTAACGACCGTAAAATACTTAGGAGTTACTATCCGGAGCGATCTGAAGTGGAATGATCACATAAAACAAATAGTGGGAAAAGCAGGCGCCAGGTTGAGATTCATAGGAAGAATTCTAAGAAAATGTGACTCATCGACGAAAGAAGTAGCTTACAAAACGCTTGTTCGTCCGATTCTTGAGTATTGCTCATCAGTATGGGACCCTTACCAGGTTGGATTAATAGAAGAGATAGACATGATCCAGCGAAAAGCAGCGCGATTCGTCATGGGGACATTTAGTCAGCGCGAGAGCGTTACGGAGATGCTGAACAAGCTCCAGTGGCGGACACTTCAAGAAAGGCGTTACGCAATACGGAGAGGTTTATTATCGAAATTACGAGAGAGCACATTCCGGGAAGAGATGGGCAACATATTACTACCGCCCACATATATCTCGCGTAATGATCACAACGAAAAGATCCGAGAAATTAGAGCAAATACGGAGACTTACAAGCAGTCGTTCTTCCCACGCACAATTCGTGAATGGAACAGGGAAGGGGGGATCAGATAGTGGTACAATAAGTACCCTCCGCCACACACCGTAAGGTGGCTCGCGGAGTATAGATGTAGATGTAGATGTAGATGTAGATGAAGAAAGGGAAGAAACATTTCAATGACCGGTTGGACAGTTCATAACTTTGTGAAAAAATAAATAAATAAAAATGAGAGTCATGACCGCATTACCACGACGCCACTGCGTTTCCACCTCGATTGCTGTTGCACTTGTTGTGCTTTGGCCGTTCATTGCTTCTATTTTGATTTTTCACCGTTCAGTACACCTCCCCCCTATTTTTAAGCTTGATCTGTGTCCAGTTTTTGGCGGGCTACCTACTGGGTGCTACAGAAGAATGCTGATGATTAGATGGTTAGATCACATAACTAGTGAGGAGGTATTGAATAGAATTGTTGAGAAGAGGAGTTTGTGGCACAACTTGACAAGAAGAAGGGACCGGTTGGTAGGACATGTTCTGAGGTAACAAGGGATCACAAATTTAGCATTGGAGGGCAGCGTGGAGGGTAAAAATCGTAGAGGGAGGCAAAGAGATGAATACAGTAAGCAGATTAGAAAGATGTAGGTTGCAGTAAGTACTGGGAGATGAAGAAGCTTGCTCAGGATAGAGTAGCATGGAGAGCTGCCTCAAACCAGTCTCAGGACTGAAGACCACAACAACAACAACCCATTGGGTTATGTTACTACTAATCAGAGAGGGTAGGATGGGGAGCTACCCTCGTTAGAGCAGTGATCTCATTTAGACAAGAATGCCATATCCATCTAAAGCCATTCAAAAAAAAAAAAAAAAAAAAAATACAAGAAATCCCAACGTCTTCCATGGGATAATGATGGCGTAATTTAGTGTGGCAGTCGAGGTACGATACGGTTTCTGTTAGCTCAACATGGGGCGTATGCGTGCAGACCTGTGAGCGTGGATGTTTTGATCTTCGAAGACAGAAGAGCCGGCAGCATGGCTTTAACGGATCGTGCAGTCACGTCTCGATCCCCGAGACAACAGTTGGGGATGTTTGCAAGACAACAACCATCTGCACGAACAGTTCGACGCGTTTGCAGCAGCATGGACTGTCAGCTCGGAGACCATGGCTGTGGTTACACTTGACGCTGCATCACAGACAGGAGCGCCTGCGGTGGTGTACTCAACGACGAACCTGGGTGCACGAATGGCAAAACAGCCATCCAGGATGAATCCAGGTTCTGTTTACAGCATCATGATGGTCGCGTCCGTGTTTGGCGACATCGTGGTGGACGCACATTGGAAGCGTGTATTCGTCATCGCTGTACTGGCGTATCACCCGGCGTGATGGTATGGGGTGCCATTGGTTACACGGCTCGGTCACCTCTTGTCCGCATTGACGGCACTTTGAACAGTGGACGTTACATTTCAGATGTGTTATGACCCGTGGCTCTACCCTTCATTCGATCCCTGCGAAACCCTACATCTTAGATGCATAATGCACGACCGCATGTTGCAGGTCCTGTACGGGCCTTTCTGGATGCAGAAAATGTTCGACTGCTGCCCTGGCCAGCACATTCTACAGATCTCTCACCAATTGAAAACGTCTCGTAAATGGTGGCCGAGTAACTGGCTCGTCACAATATGCCAGTCACTACTTTTGATGAACTGTGGTCTCGTGTTGAAGCTGCATGGGCAGTTGTTCCTGTACACGCCATCCAAGCTCTGTTTGACTTAATGCCCAGGCGTATCAAGGCCGTTATTACAGCCAGAGGTGGTTGTTCTGGGTACTGATTTGTCAGGATCTATGCACCCAAACTGCGTGAAAATGTAATCATATATCAGTTCTAGTATAATATATTTGTCCAATGATTACCCGTTTATCATCTGCATTTCTTCTTGATGTAGCAATTTTAATGGCCAGTAGTGTATGATTATCGATAACCGTTGATTCTTTTGACCGTCCGCCAGGTCACCAAGGACACGTTGACGCCCCTCTGTGAGCCTTAGGCAGAAGCCACACTCATCACTGAACACTACAGAATGACACTGAATGTCCCATTTTACTCTGTCATTTTGCATCATGAAAATCACTGCTGTCTATGATAAGTGACAGTGGTAAAAGACGTGATATCAACCCAGCTTCCAGTACTCTGTTCGGAAGGTTCGTGGTGACACTGCTTGGAACCTGTACCTGGATTTTGTCTGTTGTCATCTTGTCGGACAGTCACAGGAACTCCTACTGAGTGTAAATAGTAAATGAGAATTCGCATTTTTTTACTGTCATCGTTAATGAGAGTATGCTGTATGTTTTACTGTCTTGTATTGCCCTTTTATATGGACGTCTTTAAATGGCTGCCATGTTGTTTGAAGGCTGATTTTAGCAACACGACCATAATTCGCTCCCATTATATCTTTCGACTAGATAGCCATTAAATCGTCGTCCGTCAGTTGGAGGAACACTGCTCCCAACAATGATCACCGGCTTGAAGGAATTCCTGGAGCTGAGATGCAGTTGCAAAATCTGCTGAACTGCTTGTGCTTTTAAAAGTACTTTTAGCATCAGGCGTTATGAGAATACCGGACACGAGAGAAAGTAAAGCCTATCCAACTCTTTCGGCGGCTTTTTTCACATCGCGCTGTAGTGTCTCATGTTACGCCAGTTGCCACAGCCTATATTCCCTGTGCAAAGAGACAAAAACTCACCGACATAAATGTTAGTATGCACCTAAAGTGATCACACCGTTCATATTGAACCACTGTGCATTGTGAACTGGTACCTCGCAGTTCTCTCTCGCCTAGACGGTGGTGGGTGTCCCAGCGAGGTGATGTGGAACGGTGTCCGTCGATCACGATAGCACCAGTCCTCAACTATTAGAGAAAAACTAACTACTCGTGTGCTTGGGTTATTTTCAGATACTATATCTCGTGAAACATGGGCGATAAATAGTTTGGACAAGAAGAGAATAGAAGCTTTCGAAATGTGGTGCTACAGAAGAATGCTGAATATTAGATGGATAGATCTCATAATTAATGAGGAGGTATTGAATAGGATTGGGGAGAAGAGGAGTTTGTGGCACAACTTGACAAGAAGAAGGGACCGGTTGGTAGGACATGTTCTGAGGCATCAAGGGATCACAAATTTTGCATTGGAGGGCAGCGTGGAGGATAAAAATCGTAGAGGGAGACCAGGAGATGAATACACTAAGCAGATTCAGAAGGATGTAGGATGCAGTAAGTACTGGGAGATGAAGAACCTTGCACAGGATAGGGTAGCATGGAGAGCTGCATCAAACCAGTCTCAGGACTAAAGACCACAACAACAGCAACAACTGTATTTCAAAAATGATATCACTGTCTCGATGGAGCAGCACGCCAGAGTATGTGCGGCGCCCTTGCTTGTAATTAAAGCAATTGTGTTCGTTGTCTGTCGATCTTCTTCGCTTGTAAATCTAGCTACTGCACCACTCGATAACGTGACGCCTCCATTGACCTGAAATAACCAAAAGTCCCTTGCGTGTTCGCGACAGACCCTTCAGTTTACGAAACTTGCTCACTATAGTTCTTATGCCCGGTTTGAGAATGGTTATTCAAACGTTAAAAAATAGTGTCTTGAATCATCATTTCATCACCCAAGCGGGGAGCACATTATGAATTTTGCGAGAGTATTAAGTTGTTAATTATTATTCCGTCGTCAGGGCGTCGCTACGTCGCGTATTCAACAACTACACGAGATAACACACCCTTGAGCAATGTTCAGAATGTGTCGTATTATTAGTGTAAAGTTATTACTGTTCACAGTTGAATTGTTACTAAATCACTTAGCACTTTATGTCATCAGATTAATTAGTTAGTTTCGCGAATAAACTTTAAATGTCCCTTAAATGATGTAAGCGACACGGGGAATTAAAGTTGAGTTAAGGTTTATTGTTCTTCATAATTATTGTCTGTCCCTATGCTGAGCACACACACCGATATGTCATTCAAGGAAATGCATGTGTTTAGATCATTAATTATGATCTTGGCGTTAACTTCTGACACACGTCTAAATTGTAATCTCTTCTTGATTGCGTTTAGTTGTGGCCTACTCTAGTCTAATAATAGAGTTTATGTCGGCGATCAGTCTAGTGTGTCCTTCGATGTTCGTGACTCTTAAGTCTCACGAAGGCTAAGTCCCATCACAAATCGGTAATCACACGATTCACTTTTCTGTCATATACATCAAAATCCCGTTATTTGTCCAACGGTAAAGATGATTCAACTTTAGTCCAACTTCTGATTAATATTTCCAATCTATATCGTAAACCTTTAAACTTCAAATCAGCTTTAAAACAATCTAGTAGCGCTTAACATGCGTACTACTGTTGCCCGAGTACAAGAGAGAAGTGAGGTTAACATCTCTATTGCCGTGGTACATTGCAGTCACAGCGAACTTACAGCTCGATGCGGCTACAACTCTCTTCTAGGATAAATGTTATCTATGGTCGATTTATGGTCTGAGCTTTAACCGTAGTGAACAATAATTTTTTAATTCTCTCTTTAAAGTTTCTGTTTTAAATCTACATCTACATCTGCATCTATACTCCGCGAGCCACCTTACGGTGTGTGGCGGAGGGTACTTATTGTACCACTATCTGATCCCCCCTTCCCTGTTCCATTCACGAATTGTGCGTGGGAAGAACGACTGCTTGTAAGTCTCCGTATTTGCTCTAATTTCTCGGATCTTTTCGTTGTGATCATTACGCGAGATATATGTGGGCGGTAGTAATATGTTGCCCATCTCTTCCCGGAATGTGCTCTCTCGTAATTTCGATGATAAACCTCTCCGTATTGCGTAACGCCTTTTTTGAAGTGTCCGCCACTGGAGCTTGTTCAGCATCTCCGTAACGCTCTCGCGCTGACTAAATGTCCCCATGACGAATCGCGCTGCTTTTCGCTGGATCATGTCTATCTCTTCTATTAATCCAACCTGGTAAGGGTCCCATACTGATGAGCAATACTCAAGAATCGGACGAACAAGCGTTTTGTAAGCTACTTCTTTCGTCGATGAGTCACATTTTCTTAGAATTCTTCCTATGAATCTCAACCTGGCGCCTGCTTTTCCCACTATTTGTTTTATGTGATCATTCCACTTCAGATCGCTCCGGATAGTAACTCCTAAGTATTTTACGGTCGTTACCGCTTCCAATGATTTACCACCTATGGCATAATCGTACTGGAATGGATTTCTGCCCCTATGTATGCGCATTATATTACATTTATCTACGTTTAGGGAAAGCTGCCAGCTGTCGCACCATGCATTAATCCTCTGCAGGTCCTCCTGGAGTACGTACGAGTCTTCTGATGTTGCTACTTTCTTGTAGACAACCGTGTCATCTGCAAATAGCCTCACGGAGCTACCGATGTTGTCAACTAAGTCATTTATGTATATTGTAAACAATAAAGGTCCTATCACGCTTCCCTGCGGTACTCCCGAAATTACCTCTGCATCTGCAGATTTTGAACCGTTAAGAATGACATGTTGTGTTCTTTCTTCTAGGAAATCCTGAATCCAACCTGGTCCGATATTCCGTAAGCTCGTATTTTTTTCACTAAACGTAAGTGCGGAACCGTATCAAATGCCTTCCTGAAGTCCAGGAATACGGCATCAATCTGCTCGCCAGTGTCTACGGCACTGTGAATTTCTTGGGCAAATTGGGCGAGCTGAGTTTCACATGATCTCTGTTTGCGGAATCCATGTTGGTTATGATGAAGGAGATTTGTATTATCTAAGAACGTCATAATACGAGAACACAAAACATGTTCCATTATTCTACAACAGATTGACGTAAGCGAAATAGGCCTATAATTATTCGCATCTGATTTATGACCCTTCTTGAAAATGGGTCGTATGGTATTCTTTCATTCAGTCCTTTCTTTATGATAAGCATTAGTATTTATATAACATTCCTGTTAATCAAACGGAGAGGAGTGTAAATTTTGTCAGTAGCTGCCGTCACTCTCAGGATGACTAATTTTGCTATTTCTTTTGCAACAAAAAGGGTGGTTATTATGGGCTCTATATTTCGGCTGTTACAGATTGTTAATTTATGTACCATTCAGTTGTATGGAATCAGTCTAGTACGATGTGTCGACGCAGAGACGTGACAGATTGCCAGAAAGGAGTTCACACTGTACACAATGGTTCGCAGTGGACGGTGCGCTCGCTTTAGGTGGACACTAATACTTATGTCGATGAGTTTGTATCTCTTTGCACAAGGAATATAGACCACTTCAACTGGCCTTTCACTAAACACAACAACGCAATGGGAACATAGCCGCTGAAACAGTTGGAGGGGCTTTACTTTCTCTCGTGTCTCGTGTCAGACCCATTATGATCACAGTTTCGAACGATATAAGTCGACAAGATAACGTGAGACCCTACACTGTATTTCACACTGCCAACGTATTCAGTAGTAAAGTAGCTGTACTCGATTGCCCTGTTTGGTCTCCTGTTTTGTCACCTTAAGAGCACGTCTGGAATGTGGTGGGAGGATGCCTTCTTTGATACAAGCCATGAAGTAACAGATATTGCAAGAAATTCTTCAAGAGAACATTCGGGGGCGGCTTATTTCCATGTGAAACCGAATACAAGAGCGGATTCGAGATCATGGTGATGGCAAGGGGGGGGGGGGGGGTCACACCTCACAGTGATGTTGATAACCGACACCAGTTCCGAATGGCGAATGGATTGAAAGTTTAATAATTCAGACAGCTGTTAGGCCATCAGTGGAGCGGCATTTTGTGGTGTTGTGTATTTGGGGCTTCAACGCTTGCCGTTCTATTGACAGCCAGCTGTAGTCCAGAAAAATAATACTGGAATGGCTACGAAGGTTAGGGGTAGGTATCAGTTAATCACCGAGCGGTTTGATTTGGATACAGGGATACCTGAACAGTAAGCCGCTGAGCGTTGCCATAAACATTAATTTCGGAAAACGCACAACGTTAAAATGTTTCACATATGTGTACTAGAACAATTCTTCCACTAGACGTTGATATATTCCGAAGTATGCTCGCAGCAGGATCACGGTTTTAGGCCTCCAAAAAATTAACATGTTAACAGTTTCAAACAGAACCTTAGAACAAGGAGGAACACCGTGCTTTGGCCCTCAACAGTTGAGAATTTAGCAGCTAAGAAAACGTGTAAAAGACGTCAACAAATAAAGCACGAAATTAGAAAGATCTTACCCACATTACATTAAAACCCAATTATTCGAATAGCACCTAAAGAAACAAAACTCAAATTTTAAATTAACAGGCCGCGTAGTAGATAACTTAGAGTACTAGTGCACGGACCGCGACCACGATTTACTTCCCACTATTTAACCAAGTTTTGATAGTTAACAGATGAAGTATTAACCCAAAGTTCAGGTGGTAAATGGCATTAATAAGTCCGCAAGACACAGGATAACAATAGTATTCATAAACACAATCTTTTGCCGAATTGCAATCCGACAAAGTGATCTACTCAGGAGTACAGATAATCATTCACGGTCCCACTTTTCAATTGAGTCGTCCGTGCATCAATTTAATGCTCGCAAGTACTAGAGGGCTTCTATAGCAGAAAGAGAAGAACAATTAATTTGCACATGATAGAGCACGTTAATTACCCAAGGGTTAACACAATCGCCCCGCTAACACGAGCAAATACTGCCACTAACTAAAGGATGCACACTCAACTTATAGCTGCTGGTTATACGTATGCGGCCGCGTTCCCACCATCCGCTAAGATGCATAGTCAACAAACATAGAAACATCGTTTCCCCACATTTGCACCCGACCCTACAGCTTGTGTGCGTCTCCGGTGCACAGAAAGTGGAATCCAGGAGATGCCCTATGTGATCAAAAGTACCCGGATACCACAAAAAACATACGTTTTTCATATTAGGTGCATTGCGCTACCACCTACTACCAGGTACTCCACATCAGCGACTCAGTGTTCAATAGAAATCGCGAGAGCGCAGAATGGAGGACTCCGCGGAACTCACGGACTTCTAACGTGGTCAGGTGATTGGGTGTCATTTGTGACATACGCCTGTACGCGAGATTTCCACACTCCTAAACATCCTTAGGTCCACTGTTTCCGATGTAATAGTGAAGTGGAAACGTGAAGGGCACTTACAGCACAAAAGCGTACATGCCGACCTCGTCTGTTGACTGACAGAGACCGCCGACAGTTGAAGAGGGTCGTAATGTGTAATAGGCGGTCATCTATCCAGACTATCACACAGGAATTCCAAGCTCCATCAGGATCCCCTGCAAGTACTATGACAGTTAGGCGGGAGGGGAGAAAACTTGGATTTCATGATCGAGCGGCTGCTCACAAGCCACACATCACGACGGTAAATGCCAAACGACGCCTCGCTTGGTGTAAGGAGCGTAAACAATGGACTATTGAAGAGTGGAAAAACGTTGTGTGGAGTGTCGAATCACGATACACACTATGGCGATCCTATGACAGGGTGTGGGTATGGCGAATGCCCAGTGAACGTCATCTGGCAGCGTGTGTAGTGCCAACGGTAAAATTCGGAGGCAGTGGTGTTATGATGTGGTCTTGTTTTTCATGGAGCGGGCTTGCACCCCTTGTTGTTTTGCGTGGCACTATCAAAGCACAAGCCTACATTAAGTAGCTCCTTGTTTCCAAATGGTGAAGACCATTCGGGGATGGCGACTGCATCTTTCAACGTAATCGAGCACCTGTTCATAATGCACGGCCTGTAGCGGAGTGGTTACACGACAATAACATCCCTATAATGGACTGGCCTACACAGAGTCCTGACCTGAATCGTATAGAACACTTTTGGGATGTTTTCGAACGCCGAATTCGTGCCAGGCCTCAATGACGGACATCGATACCACTCCTCAGTGCAGCACTCCGCGAAGAATGGGCTGCCATTCCCCAAGAAACCTTCCAGCACCTGATTGAACGTATACCTAAGGGTGGAAGCTGTCATCAAGGCTAAGGGTGGGCCAACATCATATTGAAGTCCGGTATTACCGATGGAGGGCGCCACGAACTTGAAATTTTTGCAGGTGGCCGGATACTTTAGATCACATAGTGCAGTTAGCCACATGCATATGGGCATACAGATTTACTTACCGAGTATGTGGATGGTGTGGTCTTCTCATTCTTCACATTTGGCACTCAGCACTCCAGGACACGTCCCGTGATCGTCACTACTGATGCCATTCACGGTCTCGTGAACCGAAATTCCATGCCGTTCCAAAAGAGACGTTCGTTGCAGAAAGTCGGAAGCACCGTGTCCACAGGAGTCCTCACACAGCTCCTCTTCTTGTTGTTCGTCTATTATCAAGTCATTTCTGTTGTTGCTTCATCGTTCGACGTTCTTGTCCCGTCTGCTTTTACCTGCTACTGCGAGGCAGCTGCCTCGGTTCCTCCTGTGGCTGCTTCAAGCCTTCTCTTTCCTGGTAAAATTCTTTCAAAGATACATAACCTATTTCGTTAAGTTTGTAACACAGCCTTTCTACTCTCAATATTATAGGGACGTTTGCATCCTGAGAAAATAATTTCTAACATTATCTGAGATTGCTGACTGGTCATTGGAACTCCCATGCCACATGGTTGGGCACTCCTTCAAATCCACACCTAACATGAATTCATATTCTCTCCTGATAGATCGGGTATGTCACGTACCCAGCCAAGTAGTTCACCATACCCTATTGAGGGCTCCATGTGTCTTAATCTAAGCCATCCTATTGTTGTTATGTACAATGAACGCTGCCATTCCTGCAAGAGTCATTGTTAGCATACTATCGTTCCGACGTACCCTGTTTCTGAAACTTTCAAGTTACGCTCCCACATTGTTGAGTGAGACGAGGTTTTGTCGCCGTGTTCTTAGCTTTGTCGCCAACTACAATAGGGTCAGATTGCGTATTCGTTTATGTTGTGCAAATGACTGATCACATCATACAAGTACCGGTGCGTTACTATTATGTACAAACTACGATTTTAAAAGCGTAAGAACGTGAGCCACATTTTAGAATGGTGCTCTAAATATCCAGCCAACAGAAAGAGACTGCCTTTAAGAACAACACACCAGGTGTCTCTCCCAACAGTCCAAGGGGTGGTGTTTCAGTTGATATTTGCAATTTAGTATCTGAATCTTGTAGATGGAGCCAGCACCTACAAATAGGTCTTCCATACGACCCACATAGTCGACGGAGTGCATTGGCTTGTTTCCTGTTACAAACAAAATAATATTTAAAATAGAATACTACGTGGCCACTAGATGAAGCGGTCCCAATTTAATCTTGTCCGATATTCGTTTTATCAATATTTATTAACAGGATCTGTAAAGCACAGTACTATCCGCCTACCCCTATCCCACATGCCGCCCTGGCCCCACTCGTCTAATGTCGTCATGCAGTGTTGTGTTTTACTGTTCCTGTTAACATATGTCGGTAAACTGAATATCGCATTAGACTGATTCCGCTCTGTTGAATGGACGGCTAAAATTCCGCTTGAAACTTCCATTGCAAGGAAGAACAAACGGACGTTTTCTGTCGGCAATGGGCGTCGTTTGAAAATTATTATGAGCAGTTCTTGTTTGAACCGACTTCGTCTATAGATTTCAAAAACGAACTTGCAAATATCTGCCGTAACTCCATAGAAAATGCACCTGATGACTCTTAGGAGAGGGACTCTGTACATACTCTCAGTAATACTGCCAGGCCAACAGTCCACCAACGTAATATGATCAGGCTAAAAACGAGTAATTAAGCTTGTCAGGACTGAATGAGAGTCTGTACGATTCTGGTAATAAAACGCGGAACCTTACATAACTACCGCGGAGTACATGGGCTTATAGATCATTACTAAAAAACCATAATGGTCAACGTATAGTCTGCCACGGTTGCTACAAAATCAATGTGTGCAGAATTGTCTAATGCGTAAATGACTTCTTTACGTGAAGCATTTTCCGAATATACGCAACTTGGTCCCTAATATTGTGCAGCGTTATTTAGCACGTCTTCCACCTGTACAGTGTAGAGAAAGTGGAGGGCGTTAACGGGAGTGACATGACATATAGGTGAACCGTGAATCAGCAAAGGTGAGTTACTTTCACGAACTGTCTTTTAGTGACGTTCTCTCCCGCTTGAAGTTGTGTAAGCTCAAGCACTTTGTTTCCAGTGCAACCTGCATGAGGTTTATGCACTGAGTCGAACAATAATTTACTTTTACTACAGTATCACGAAGAAGAGGAAAGCTCGAACCGTGTGAGTTTGTAAATGAACAGAAGACTTATGTCGTGCTTTTATTTCTTCTTTAGTTCTCACCATTTCTCCTGCGATTTCATTCACTCTCTAGATGTCTACCCACTTCAGCCACTAGTCTTTCTGACTTCCAGGTTTATCGATCAGATTTACAGAATTACTAGGAGGGCCACCTCTGCGAATTCCCTCAGAACCCGGAGAGACATGCATTCCGCCTCACCTTCTGCACCTGCCTGTATTCTGCAATTCAGATCCTGTACACCATCTCGAGAGCTGGGCAGGCTTGTCTGTCTCTTTAACGACATTGTCAGTCAGATTAACATTCATGTTTTAGGTCATTATCTCGGTGTTCCCCAGTACTACATTTGGCATGTGTTGTTTATGATTTTTGTAGATGAGGGAATTGTGGGCAGAATGATCTTATAACTGCATTTGTAACCTGCAGAAGACTTGTGCCTGAGGAGCTTTAGTTGAGAGACCACAGAACAGGGAGACAGGTACATTGAGGGACGTAAATACTGACTGCAGCGACCAGGATGAGTGAGTGGTTCTAGGAAGCAGCACTCAGTGGATCGTACCTGCAGAGACACATCTGGCCTTAGTCTCTCCTCCTTCCACTTAGCGTTGGACACGAGGCCGCCGGTTTGCAAAACATTTTACCTGGGTCAGGCGGCAGTTTGTCGTGAAGGTGGCCAGTTGGTGGCCGGTGGGCGGAGGAAGCCATTTAAGAGAGTCTGTTATAAACTGATCCTTTATGCAGAGGGTGGGAAGGTCATAGGACTCCGTGCATTGTCATGTTTGAAGCTGGGACCATGCGGATAGACTGGCTTGTACACATGTTTAAAGTGGAATGATCATATAACGTTGATCGTCGGTATAGCAGATGCCAGACTGAGATTCATTGGAAGAATCCTAAGGAAATGCGGTCCGAAAACAAAGGAAGTAGGTTACAGTACACTTGTTCGACCACCGCTTGAATACTGCTCACCAGTGTGGTATCCGTACCAGATAGGGTTGATAGAAGAGATAGAGAAGATCCAACGGAGAACAGCGCGATTCGTTACAGGATCATTTAGTAATTGCGAAAGCGTTAAGGAGATGACAGATAAACTCCAGTGGAAGACTCTGCAGGAGAGACGCTCAGTAGCTCGGTACGGGCTTTTGTTGAAGTTTCGAGAACATACATTCACCGAGGAGTCAAGCAGTATATTGCTCCCTCCAACGTATACCTTGCGAAGCGACCATGACGATAATATCAGAGAAATTAGAGCCCACACAGAGGCATACCGTCAATCTTTCTTTCCACGAACAATATGAGACTGGAATAGAAGGGAGAAACGATAGAGGTACTCAAGGTACCCTCCACCACACACCGTCAGGTGTCTTGCGGAGTTTAGATGTAGATGTAGACGTAGCTGAAGAAGTCACCAAGTTCTTTCAGCGAGCGGCCGGAAACGTATATATTTCCCGGACATGACTTTCTGCGAAGCGTAACAGCCTTGGAAAAGGTCGTCCTGGAAAGATTAAATCCCCCTGTAAATGAGGGACTGTGGTCCCGTCTGGGTAGTTTGCTTCCCCCCCCCCCCCCTCTCCCCCTCCCCCACCCTCCTCTCCCAAACAAGGCAATGCTTACTGTGAGGACAACCTCCCTAGTCTAAAAAATCTTTTTTCAGACAGATTAGGAGTCGCAGATTGGCTCCTCTCAGGATAATGCAAAGTGTCTGGATAGGCTACCAGGCCAACAGAACATTCAATGAGCAGAGGATAGTTCAATTGGTTCGTGCACTGTCGCGGCGGTTTCATTTTTGATAATCCGGCTCCCATGCCGAGAGCTGGAGGAATGTGGCAGTGATTCTTTGCCTTGTTTGTCTTCTGGTCCTCCCCTGGTGAAGAACTTGGCTCTTTCCCTAGAGGGTGAGGCTTGTGGTCTATGTCTTGTGGTGGACTAAGAGCGAGTGGCTGTTTCCAACTGTACTGACGCTGCTACCGAAAATCATCTCGGACATATCGTGTAGCAAGAGGGTGAACTTATTCGGCCTGAGTCGGTATGACGTTTGACAATTCCAGCATACACTGTCGTGTCTGAGTGAAATTGGTTTGGCCAGACCAAAGAATGGGTGCAACTCACACTGAAATCTGCAGGGATATCAGGGCTCTGATGGTGAAGTTTCCTGTGTTCTGATACTCACAACGTCAGACCACGTAGTTAGCAAATTTTCGTGGATGTGTCAGAACATTACAGCAGCCGCATCTCGCTGCTCCTCGCCAACAGCACGCCGTTTTCTGCTGCCGCCTGAATCAAGGTGGAAGGCTAAAATACTGCTGCGTCGGCGGAGGGTTGCTAAATGATATTCACAGCTTCCTGTTCTTAGGTAAGGCATAGTTTGTGATATTGTTGATCATAGTTGATTCATCTGAATTGAGTTGGCCCTCACAGTGGATTCATGTAAACAAAGTGTGATTGTGTTGCTTGAGGCTTTCCCGACGGACGTGTTGTATGTATGGTTCTCGCGCGAGACGTCGGATGTCATAGTGAAAACTCCACAATATTTCATCAGCGCAACTGGCCGACATCTTCAGGTGCGACGAACACACTGCTAAGGCACGACTAGAGCCCCCTATTTATGCCAGTCTTAGGCGGGAAGTGCGCATTCGCGGAGGCGTCAAATTTGATGGCCAATAGCGACG
Source organism: Schistocerca americana (assembly GCF_021461395.2). Classification (NCBI taxonomy): domain Eukaryota; kingdom Metazoa; phylum Arthropoda; class Insecta; order Orthoptera; family Acrididae; genus Schistocerca; species Schistocerca americana. The sequence continues at coordinate 488,973,233 of NC_060126.1, read as the reverse complement.
ATATCAACCGATAGCTGGAGGGACACCAACGCCACCTACAAGATGAACAACCAAAGACTTCGGCGCACGCGCGGAGGCTGCCGCTGCTGCTCTGCGCTGCCATCGGCCGCCCCAGCGACCTCTGATGGAAGCCGCAAGCAAAAATGCGCGTCCGCGTAGGCGCGTGACTATCCTCCCATTGTCAACAGAATATTTATGTTGCTGGCGAATCGTCATCCGTCGTATGACCAATAGTATTCCCCTCTGCTCAATGCGACTTCAATATGGCCACATCTGCATCCCAAGCTGTACTAAGCTGAATGACCGTGTCTCTGTTTACAAGTTTCGTCGAGCTACGTATTTGCACTACTTCCTTAATAACACTGTCCCAGTACGAACTTGTCGACGCGAGAATCTTGGTGTGTTGATAATTCACAGAATGGCCTGTACTGAGACAATGCTCGACCACTGCAGACTTCTCTGCTTGCTCCAGACGAGTGTAGCGTCGGTGTTCAGTACATCTCTCTTCTACAGTGCGACAAGTTTGTCCGATGTACGACGTGCCGCAGCTGCAAGGAATCTCGTAAACACCGGGTCTTCTTAGGCCAGGGTTGTCCTTAGATGAGCCCAAGAGAGCTCTGCGTTTTTCCGGGTGGACGAAAGACACATTTAACTTTATGCCTCTTCAATAATCTTCCTATTTTTGAAGAGACACCGCCGATGTATGGCAAGATGACCATTCCCCTTTGTTCTTCGCCTTCTTCCAATTCATCACGTTGGGTAACCTGCTTCGGGTGTAAGGCACGAGGCGTGTGGTCAGCACACCGTTCTCCCGGTCGTTATGATGGTTTTCTTGGACCGGAGCCGCTACTATTCGGTCGAGTAGCTCCTCAGTTGGCATCACGAGGCTGAGTGCACCCCGAAAAATAGCAACAGCGCATGGCGGCCCGGATGGTTACCTATCCAAGTGCCGGCCACGCCCGACAGCGCTTAATTTCGGTGATCTGACGGGAACCGGTGTATCCACTGTGGCAAGACCGTTGCCCCTAAGTTATCTACTACGCAGCCTGTTGATTTAAAATATAAAAAGTAATGGTGTAGTACACGATTTGAATTTCGTTGAGAAGACAATACTTTTATTTATGTAAAGATAAAAACATTTAGCATCACTCAGACATATATTTACGGTGTGATTAAAGCAGTCTCATCCACTTTCTTCGCCTTATCTTCCTGAAGCACCTTCGGAGCAAGAGCATGACCCAATCCTTGCACCTAATATCCCATCCACTAATCACCAATCCAGGTCCCCTGCTGACCCAATACATTCGTAACCCACCTGCCTCGCAACTTCACGTGTTACCCTCTGCAGGTGAAAGAGGACTCACACATTCAATAATATTAGCCAGCCATCTATGTATTCACCTGCTGAGGGTGCATAATAACGTATTGTCAATACTAGGTCAAGTATTGACGGTTTGACAGTTTTTTTTCCATTCTAATGTCGACAGAGCTTCATGACCCACTCACACGTGTGTACTGCTAATGTTTCCATTTCCCATTTGTGCACATCACACCTCAGATTCAATTTCTCAAGTAGTCTTTTACCACAAAACAATTTTAATAAGCCTAAGCTAGGGTAATCATTGTATATACCACTTTTGGATTTTCTATGACTCTGGTTAATTCATTAGTTTGAGTATATACCGTAGTACAGGTTGGCGAATTACACAGAAGTTTGGTAAAACGCTGATGCTTCGAAAAATGCAATGACTAGCAATAGTTCTGTGAAATATATGTGAATTTCACCAAAAAAATGTTTTACGCTGTTTGCCTGAACATATGCTTGCCAGACAGATATAATTACTTCAGAAGTTTACATAGAATTTTGCTAACTGTGTTTGCTGATATAAACTTCAAGCATTCAGGTGACCTGCATATCGCTTTGAAACTCAAAGTTTCCCCTTAATCTCTCGTCGATCGCGACTCTTCTCTCATATTTCGTTTCTCTCTCTTAACTCATATCAACATTAACAACTTTTCGTACACTACTGGCCATTAAAATTGCAACACCAACAAGAAATGCAGATGATAAACGGGTATTCATTGGACAAATGCATTATGCTAGAACTGACATATGATTACATTTTCACACAATTTGGGTGCATACATCCTGAGAAATCAGTACTCTGAACAACCACGTCTAGCCTTAACAACGGCCTTGATACGCCTGGGCATTGAGTCAAACAGAGCTTGGATGGAGTATACAGGTACAGCTGCCCATGCAGCTTTAACACGATACCACAGTTCATCAAGAGTAGTGACTGGCGTACTGTGACGAGCCAGTTGCTCGACCACCATTGACCAGACGTTTTCAATTTGTGAGAGATCTGGAGAACGTGCTGGCCAGGGCAGCAGTCGAACATTTTCTGTATCCAGAAAGGCCCGTACAGGAACTGCAACATGAGGTCGTGCACTATCCTGCTGAAATGTAGGGTTTCGGAGGGATCGAATGAAGGGTAGAGCCACGGGTCGTAACACATCTGAAATGTAACGTCCACTTTTCAAAGTGCCGACAATGCGAACGTGACCGAGACTTGTAACCAGTGGCACCCCATACCATCACGCCGGATGATACGCCAGTCTGGCGATGACGAATACACGCTTCCACCGCGATGTCGCCAGACACGGATGCGACTATCATGATACTGTAAACAGAACCTGGATTCATCCGTAAAAATGACGTTTTGCCAGTCGTGCAACCAGGTTCGTCGTTGAGTTCACCTGTGCAGGCGCTCCTGTCTGTGATGCAGCGTCAAGGGTAACCGCAGCCATGGTCTCCGAGCTGATAGTCCACGCTGCTGCAAACGTATTCGAACTGTTCGTGCAGATGGTTATTGTCTTAGAAACGTCCCCATCTGCTGACTCAGGGATCGAGGTGTGGCTGTACGATCAGTTACAGCCATGTGGATAAGATGCCTGTTACCTCGGCTGCTATTGATACGAGGCCGTTGGGATCCAGCACGGCGTTCCGTATTACCCTCCTGAACCCACCGATTCCATATTCTGCTATCAGTCATTGGATCTTGACCAACGCCAGCAGCAATGTCGCGATACGATAAACCGCAATCGCGATAGGCTACAATCCGACGTTGATCAAAGTCGGAAACGTGATGATACGCATTTCTCCTCCTTACACGAGGCATCACAACAATGTTTCACCAGGCAACGCCGGTCAACTGCTGTTTGTGTATGAGAAATCGGTTGGAAACTTTCCTCATGTCAGCACGTTGTAGGCGTCGCCACCGGCGCCAACCTTGTGTGAATGCTGTGAAAAGCTAATTATTTGCATATCACAACATCTTCTTCCTGTCGGTTAAATTTCGCGTCTGTTGCACGTCATCTTCGTGGTGTAGCAATTTTAATTGCCAGGAGTGTATGATGTAGAACTCACGGGAAAATAATATATGAATTCCTTTTGGTCTCTAGTTCAGACTGTTGTGAGTAATTTAACACGTTATCAGTTGCTCCCTTTTTTCAAGCACTCTTGAACCTCTTTCCTCTTTTCAGTTGTTTTCTGTTGCTTGCCGTCTATAGCTAATACAATTGAAGCACGCCATTTCTTTTGAGTGTTCGACATCTTAACCGCGTTCTGAACTGACTATTCTCGACAGTATTACTGACAGTATAAGATCGCTTCGGTATGCTGAAGATTTGACAAACTAGAATTGGGAATAAATAATGAACGTGTACAGGCCCCTAAGGCCACTCCCACTACCCAACAAGACACCACCTCAAACCACTCTTCCAATTTTCCCCCCATTCTCCATCTCATTCTTTACATGCCCAGAGCCATATAGCTGTACTCATCATGCTACCTATATCGTGCACATGATCATTTTCGTACACCAAAAACTGGTTCAAATGGCTCTGAGCACTATGGGACTCAACTTCTCAGGTCGTTAGTCCTCTAAAACGTAGAACTACTTAAACCTAACTAAGGACATAACACACGTCCATGCCCGAGGCAGGATTCGAACCTGCGACCGTAGTGGTCTTGCGGTTCCAGACTGCAGCGCCTAGAGCCGCACGGCCACTTCGGCCGGGTTCGTACACCACTAGCGTCACAATTATGCGAGGGCTATTCAGAAAGTAAGGAATGATAGGTCGCGAAATGGAAACCACAGTGAAAACCAAAACTGTTTTATTTGCAACAATTAGCTACAACTTTCAGCTGCTTATCTCCATAGTCGCCGATCCAACTTAGACGTTTCTCGTAGCGTTGTACCTACTTACCAACACCCTCGTTATAGAAGGCAGCCGCCAGTGCTTTCCGCCAGTTCTCTACGATGGTCTACAGCTCGTTGTCTGTGCCAAAATGATGTCTTCACAGCCAACGGTTCATGTAAGCAGAGATGAAACTCAGAGGGAGAAAATTACGGGCTGTATTGTGGGTAATCAAACATTTCCAATTGAAAACGATGCAGGAGCGTCTTCATTGTTCCTGCAGAATGCGGCTGAAAGTTATCTTGAAGCAGAAACGCACGACAGTTATGTAATGTTGGCTGCATAGCTTGTACATCTACATCTACATCTATACTCCGCGAGCCACCTTACGGTGTGTGGCGGAGGGTACTTATTGTACCACTATCTGATCCCCCCTACCCTGTTCCATTCACGAATTGTGCGTGGGAAGAACGACTGCTTGTAAGTCTCCGTATTGGCTCTAATTTCTCGGATCTTTTCGTTGTGATCATTACGCGAGATATATGTGGGCGGTAGTAATATGTTGCCCATCTCTTCCCGGAATGTGCTCTCTCGTAATTTCGATGATAAACCTCTCCGTATTGCGTAACGCCTTTTTTGAAGTGTCCGCCACTGGAGCTTGTTCAGCATCTCCGTAACGCTCTCGCGCTGACTAAATGTCCCCATGACGAATCGCGCTGCTTTTCGCTGGATCATGTCTATCTCTTCTATTAATCCAACCTGGTAAGGGTCCCATACTGATGAGCAATACTCAAGAATCGGACGAACAAGCGTTTTGTAAGCTACTTCTTTCGTCGATGAGTCACATTTTCTTAGAATTCTTCCTATGAATCTCAACCTGGCGCCTGCTTTTCCCACTATTTGTTTTATGTGATCATTCCACTTCAGATCGCTACGGATAGTAACTCCTAAGTATTTTACGGTCGTTACCGCTTCCAATGATTTACCACCTATGGCATAATCGTACTGGAATGGATTTCTGCCCCTATGTATGCGCATTATATTACATTTATCGACGTTTAGGGAAAGCTGCCAGCTGTCGCACCATGCATTAATCCTCTGCCGGTGCTCCTGGAGTACGTACGAGTCTTCTGATGTTGCTACTTTCTTGTAGACAACCGTGTCATCTGCAAATAGCCTCACGGAGCTACCGATGTTGTCAACTAAGTCATTTATGTATATTGTAAACAATAAAGGTCCTATCACGCTTCCCTGCGGTACTCCCGAAATTACCTCTACATCTGCAGATTTTCAACCGTTAAGAATGACATGTTGTGTTCTTTCTTCTAGGAAATCCTGAATCCAATCACAAACCTGGTCCGATATTCCGTAAGCTCGTATTTTTTTCACTAAACGTAAGTGCGGAACCGTATCAAATGCCTTCCTGAAGTCCAGGAATACGGCATCAATCTGCTCGCCAGTGTCTACGGCACTGTGAATTTCTTGGGCAAATAGGGCGAGCTGAGTTTCACATGATCTCTGTTTGCGGAATCCATGTTGGTTATGATGAAGGAGATTTGTATTATCTAAGAACGCCATAATACGAGAACACAAAACATGTTCCATTATTCTACAACAGATTGACGTAAGCGAAATAGGCCTATAATTATTCGCATCTGATTTATGACCCTTCTTGAAAATGGGAACGACCTGCGCTTTCTTCCAGTCGCTAGGTACTTTACGTTCTTCCAGCGATCTACGATAAATTGCTGATAGAAAGGGGGCAAGTTCTTTAGCATAATCACTGTAGAATCTTAAGGGTATCTCGTCTGGTCCGGATGCTTTTCCGCTACTAAGTGATAGCAGTTGTTTTTCAATTCCGATATCGTTTATTTCAATATTTTCCATTTTGGCGTCCGTGCGACGGCTGAAGTCAGGGACCGTGTTACGATTTTCCGCAGTGAAACAGTTTCGGAACACTGAATTCAGTATTTCTGCCTTTCTTCGGTCGTCCTCTGTTTCGGTGCCATCGTGGTCAACGAGTGACTGAATAGGGGATTTAGATCCGCTTACCGATTTTACATATGACCAAAACTTTTTAGGGTTCTTGTTTAGATTGTTTGCCAATGTTTTATGTTCGAATTCGTTGAATGCTTCTCTCATTGCTCTCTTTACGCTCTTTTTCGCTTCGTTCAGCTTTTCCTTATCAGCTATGATTCGACTACTCTTAAACCTATGATGAAGCTTTCTTTGTTTCCGTAGTACCTTTCGTACATGATTGTTATACCACGGTGGATCTTTCCCCTCGCTTTGGACCTTAGTCGGTACGAACTTATCTAAGGCGTACTGGACGATGTTTCTGAATTTTTTCCATTTTTGTTCCACATCCTCTTCCTCAGAAATGAACGTTTGATGGTGGTCACTCAGATATTCTGCGATTTGTGCCCTATCACTCTTGTTAAGCAAATATATTTTCCTTCCTTTCTTGGCATTTCTTATTACACTTGTAGTCATTGATGCAACCACTGACTTATGATCACTGATACCCTCTTCTACATTCACGGAGTCGAAAAGTTCCGGTCTATTTGTTGCTGTGAGGTCTAAAACGTTAGCTTCACGAGTTGGTTCTCTAACTATCTGCTCGAAGTAATTCTCGGACAAGGCAGTCAGGATAATGTCACAAGAGTCTCTGTCCCTGGCTCCAGTTCTGATTGTGTGACTATCCCATTCTATACCTGGTAGATTGAAGTCTCCCCCTATTACAATAGTATGATCACGAAACTTCTTCACGACGTTCTGCAGGTTCTCTTTGAGGCGCTCAACTACTACGGTTGCTGATGCAGGTGGTCTGTAGAAGCATCCGACTATCATATCTGACCCACCTTTGATACTTAACTTAACCCAGATTATTTCACATTCGCATTCGCTAATAACTTCACTGGATATTATTGAATTCTTTACTGTTATAAATACTCCTCCACCATTGGCGTTTATCCTATCCTTGCGGTATATATTCCATTCTGTGTCTAGGATTTCGTTACTGTTCACTTCCGGTTTTAACCAACTTTCCGTTCCTAATACTATATGCGCACTATTTCCTTCAATAAGAGATACTAATTCAGGAACCTTGCCCTGGATACTCCTGCAGTTTACCAATATTACGTTAACTTTTCCTGTTTTTGGTCTCTGAGGACGGACGTTCTTTATCAACGATGATAATGTCCTCTCTGGTAAGCCGTCAGGTATTTTATCGTTTCGCCCAAGGGGGGGTCCCTCTAACCTAAAAAAACCCCCGTGTGCACGCCACACGTACTCTGCTACCCTAGTAGCTGCTTCCGGTGTGTAGTGCACGCCTGACCTGTCTAGGGGGGCCCTACAGTTCTCCACCCAATAACGGAGGTCGATGAATTTGCAACCATTATAGTCGCAGAGTCGTCTGAGCCTCTGGTTTAGACCCTCCACACGGCTCCAAACCAGAGGACCGCGATCGACTCTGGGCACTATGCTGCAGATATTAAGCTCAGCTTGCACTCCGCGTGCGATGCTGGTTGTCTTCACCAAATCAGCCAGCCGCCGGAAGGAACCAAGGATGGCCTCAGAACCCAAGCGGCAGGCGTCATTCCTTCCGACATGTGCTACTATCTGCAGCCGGTCACACCCAGTGCGTTCAATAACTGCCGGAAGGGCCTCCTCCACATTACGGACGAGACCCCCCGGCAAGCACACCGAGTGCACACTGGCATTCTTCCCCGACCTACCCGCTATTTTCCTGAGGGGCTCCATAACCCGCCTAACGTTGGAGCTCCCTATAACTAATAGGCCCGCCCTCTGTGACTGTCGGGACCTTGCCGGAGAATCGGCCACTGGCCCAACAGGCGAGGCATCCTGTGGTGGCTCGGAAACGATGTCATCACCACTAGGATACACCCCGTACCTGTTGGAAAGGGGTAAGGCAGCTGCCACGCGGCCAGATCCCACCTTCGCCTTTCGGCCAGGCACGCGCGAGCCCACCACTGTCCGCCATTCACCCTGGAGTGATGGCTGACCGGTAAGATGCTCACTGCCGGAAGACGCAGCGACATCAGGGGTTCCATGTGATTCCAAGGCCACCGAAGTAGGCATAGGTCTCACCACAGTTGCCCCAACGCCACTACGAGCCGACGCCTGCGCCTCGAGCTCGATGAGCCTAACAGACAAAGCCTCCACCTACCCCCGAAGAGTGGCCAATTCTCCTGCGTCCGCTCACAACAACCACAGTCCCTACACATGACTATGTTTACCCTACTCTATACGGTGACAAATTCCCAAGATAATCTTCTGATGAGCTACTCTGATAATCAAGAAACACTCACTGAAATACGAGACGCGAAAACTACGCTAGGTTTTCCCAGAAAAACTATTTAAAAGCTAAGCGCAGCAAATAAGTACAAAAACGCTTTATACAAACAGTACTCGCTGCTGCTGGTGCTCTCGCTCTGGCTGTCACAAGACAACTGCTGATTCAAGTGACTAGTGGCTAACGGCCGTGAAACAAACAAAAGACGGTTTTAGGGCGCTTTCTGTTCTAAACGATCAAGAAAACACTAAGAAATCTAACACGAAAACTACGTAAAGTTTTATCAAGAACTGTTAGTTACTATGCAGAGCAGATAAACACAAATAGAATCCCTTCCTTAGTGGAAGGTCGTAAACAAAATGCAAAATAAACGCTTTATACAAACAGTACTCGCTGCTGCTGGTGCTCTCGTTCTGGCTGTCACAAGACAACTCAGCTTCAGGCGAAATTTCTCACCAGGCCCTCGTACTTGGTGGGAGACAGTATCGTTTTAGGTATCTTACGTGCTCCCTGTGCGCTCAGAACAAAAATAACGACGTAACACCATCGACGGGCGTGCTAGAGACACTGACCAATACACTTGTGCAAAACTTCATCGGATTTTCACTGTGGTTTCCATTTCACGACTGATTCGTTCCTTACTTTCCGAATAACCCTTGTACCATAGCACATTAACGTTTTCATCATTGCTTATCCTTTAAATATAACATAAATCCGTATAAAACATTTTAAAAACATATTGACCATCAAATATTTTATGAGAAATATCGTTTACTTTATTTTTATTATCACGTATTTTAAAACTTCCGTCAAAAATGCATAAAATTTGACTGAAGACTGGTTTTATCCGCTATTAGTATGCTCCTTCATAGGGAATTAAAATAGCAGTAAAGAAAAAAACCGCCGAAGAAACCGCTGTAGTCTGCAGATCATTCAGAACTAAGTTTTACGAGGAATAAGCAATGCTCCACGACACACACGCACAGCGGATGTTCCGCCCCGAGAACAACGTGGAGGCAGTCGAAAGACTCGCCACGCGTCTTCAGAGGAACTCGAGACTTTTCATCCTAACCTTTGGAACCTTAGTTGTTACTGATATTTGGGGCATAACGGACTGAAGAATCCCTTTAGCAGCAAAAAACTGATCACCTACAAATAATTGAAACTAAAACTGCACACACACACCGAGCTAAGTGTATGAAATCCTGTGTCACATGAGGTCTGATTGGCTCTGTCAGTTACAGTTATACAGACAGCCGGCTGCTAGAGGAAAGCTGGCAACACAGTAATCTCAAATACCACACGATACTGTATACTGATCATATGATTTTATAATCAAATTCTCCACTCTGGTGACGACTTTCTCACGTTACAGGATCGAGACCGCTGCCATTGTCCTAGGAGACATCGTCGCTGCCAAACACAACCGTAACTTCCCTGCTACTACGTATCCTTGCACGAGGCATAAACTGTCTCTGTTTTCATTACAACGTGCCAACACTCTGCCCTAAACGGCTACCTTTCAAACGTTTAATAGGTGATCGCACCCAGCCGTATGGACAACATCGCAGAGCAGCATCCTGTGCTTTTCTGACGGTTAGAAATGTACTCTCGCAGAGGTGACCGTGAAACGTTTAGTGATGGTCACGAGGGGAAAAGCCGGTGTGGAAGAGCTCCATTTCTTTCCATTGCAGTCACGTATTCTAATGCAAAACGAAAAATCACAATTTGTTGCACACGTAACAGGGCGTTTGTAGAATTAAGCTTGGGAGACAGATTTAACAGGTCGCACAGTGGAGGCGGCTTTCCGCTTTAATAATCTGGACCGGTGCCTAGACAGGCTCTTGGCCGCCTTCCAGGACGGGCGGCAGGTGCTGGAGGCGGCTGACTAGAGCGCTGTCTGCCGCCCCTCCAGCGGCTGGAGCCGCCCGCCCACGAGACAGCGAAGCTAGGCCTGCTGGAGATCCTGTCTGGAGAGGCGGGGCGGTGCGGCGACCGGCCCAGCTCCAGTCGGCAGACTTGAGGTCTACCATCGATGCTCACAGTCCAGTGAACCCATCCGGCTTGAGCGTCGGCCATACTGGTATCCTAACGATGACCTTAAACATGAGTTGCACGAGGTAATTTACATTTTATGACTGCTGCAACAATGTGTATGAGATTCAGAAGATTCATTTCAGAAGAAACGTTTTACACCGTACACGAACGTGTAGAACACAGTGCAGTTTGGCTGAATAATGCAGCCTTTCGCATCTCTCAGCCTGTATTTCCTGACCTCATACTTCTCCTAAAATATACTTTATTCTTGACGACGATGATTCAAATCCCTGGCCTGCCATCCAGATTTAGTATTTGCTGTTTTTCCTAAAATACTCAAGGCAAATTGCGGTGTCTTTCTTTTGAAATTGGTTCAAATTCAAATGGCTCTGAGCACTGTGGGACTTAACATCTGAGGCCATCAGTCCCCTAGACTTAGAACAGCTTAAACCTAACTAACCTAAGGACATCTCACACATCCATGCCCGAGGCAGGATTCGAGCCTGCGACCGTAGCAGCAGTGCGGTTCCGGACTGAAGTGCCTAGAACCGCTCGGACACAGCGGCCGGCCCTTTGACATTAACTATGCCGATTTCATAAACTGTTCTTGCGAAACCCGAGTTTTGCTCCAACTCTAATGACACCGTTATCCACAATAAGTTAAACCCTAATCTTCCTCCCCCATTTCTTTCCTAAGGCAAAGAGTTTATTTTGTTACTCCATCAAAAGTGCATTCATTAAGGTGAAAAGCCATCAACAATGTGTGCAGAACTTGTACGAAACGAAGTATCTGTTGTTATCCATGTAGCTTTATTATATTCATAAGTTCAGCAAAAATCTCTAATCACATCTGCGTAGGTACTGAACTTCTACGTATAGTAACTAATGATACAAACATAATTAGCCAATGGAAAGTCCACTTACTTCGTAACATTAGTGTACAAACTGACGTTTAGTTCGTATGGGGTCAATAATGAGTCTCTGTGTTTGCTTTTCTCACCCGAAACACATCCCGGCATGTGGCATTTCCTAACCTTTATGAACGCTGTAAAACACCGCCTAAATAAATTGCATGTAATGGTCACCATTAGGTATATATTGGTCATAATCCCCAAAAGCACTTAAGGATTGGCGACGTATGACATCAGAAGCAACATAAAAGTTTGTAATTTTGAATTATTGTATACAATAGTGCCGCGAAAATTGAAATCTTCTGTACAACGATCTGGGTCCGCCACTCGCTCATAGCACAACAGTTGTCGAACCGCTTACTCTCCGTAGTTGTGTCCGTGTCAGTGACCGCACGTATTCCCAAGGTTCTTCAATCTTTACAAAAGCAAGTGGTGTTCAAGGTGGTGTTTTAGGTTTGTCATTGTCGGTACAACAGTGTTGTGTTTCGTTTTCTTTGTTGACTGTTTTTGTTAGCACACCTTCTAAATATTACAGCTAACAAAGAAAATGAATTTTTCCCTTTGAACATTAAGTTAGAATCACAAAAAATACTTGAGAAAGGAGGAGCAATTAAAAAAAACTTGAAGACGAGCATGGTCTGTGCGAAGTTACTGTTGGTGACTGACGAAGGAACAGGCTTAAACTGGAACAGCTTTGTTTCAAGGAAATGCTCTGAAGAATCTCTTAACCGAAAAACTATAAATATATTGGCATTCGAAAGAACAGTGAGTCGTTGTTCATGTGACTTATGCAATAAACACAGAAGTGGCTCCGATTTCTGGCCCAAACTTACAGGAGAAAGCCTTGCTTATAGAAACCAGGTGCTGGAGTTAGATAACAGTTTCCCCGCTGGTGAAAAAACAGGTACACAGTACACAGTTAGGTGTATGGAGTGAACAACTCTAAGCTGATTCTGAGACCGTTTCGGAACTTATTGTAAAGTTTAAAGAAAATCGTAACCGAAGAAAATTTATCCACTCATCAAATTTTCAACTGCGATGAAACTGGTTTAAATTTGAAAATGTTGCCTACAAAACCTCTTGCGTTTCGTGAAGAAAGAACTGCTCCCGGACAAAAAAAGATAAAGAGTGGTTCAAAGTTACGGGAGCTTCAAATGCAACCGGACAACACAGACGAAAACTAGAAGTCATTGGGACGTCACTAAGTATTCAAAAAAGTAACCATGTCAGCTCTTACGGTTATCCACCCCCATCAAATGATGACTGGATGAATCAGTAAATTTTCAAAAATTGGTTTTTCACCTCATTTGTACGAGAGTGCAATAAGTTAGTAAAGGAAAAAGGATTGCCATGCACTGCTATTTTGAGAGTGGATAATGCTTCCTCACACCCAAATATAGAAGAACTGCAGGACGACGTGATTCATACCTACTTTCTACAATCAAACATTACACCTCGATGGAGCCAATGGATTAGTACGTTTGGTACAACTGAAGAAAAACAAAGCTCCTCCTTGCATTCGGAAAAGAATCAAAGCTTGGTAAGAGATTTAGAGAAAGTGACTGTGGAGGACGTTGTGTACTGGATCGGTGAGTCTTGCACCGAGACAAAATTTGAGGCCACGCTACCCGACATCCTGCTCTTCAGACGGTGGCATGTTACTGTAGCGTGCCGCGCGGTCTGGGGCTCTTTGTTACGGTTCACGCAGCTCGCCCGGTCGGAGGGCGAGTCCTCCCTCGGGCATGGATGTGTGTTGCCCTTAGCTTAAGTTAGTTTACGTTAGATTACGTAGTTTGTAAGCCTAGCGACCGATGACCCCAGGAGTTTCGTCCCACAGTACCCTACCACAAATTTCCAAATTTTTATTGCAGCGTCACCAAAGAAAAGACTCGCCTCCATCATTTCACGAGGTGAACTGTTGCCAGACCTAATTTTAAAACTACTACTACACTATACTAGTTTTTGTATTTGATGTGAACTCGAACTCTGTGTACAAAATTTCGGAGACTGATGTGAGAATGTTTGAATGAGAGACTTGTGGTATTCAGTGGCTCGTTACAGAGTAATTACATTTCATTTTCTTTCTTACCATCATTTATCGTTGTGTCTGTATTGCACTGAAAATATCTGCACGACAGTTGAGTACATGTGATTAACGTCTTGTTTGGTAACAAAGTCTCAGATCTCGCTGTTGACAACAGTAATCCCTACTTTCCTCTTCCCCCGAAGCTTGTTATTTTCCTGCTTGCATTTACTTCGAGTTTGATTTTCTGGCAGTGTTAGCTGCATTCTAACAGTGATACACTGCGTTACTGATAGCTTTACTGATGAAGCATTGGTCGATGTGCACCTTTGATGATGGTTCACTGAATGTCACTGAAGAGCGGCACAACGACACTATCATCAGCTATTCCCATAGCAACAGCTAACTGGATGCTTTGGTTTAGCATCTGAGGGTAACTGCTCCAGCTGAGTTCAAGAACTGGGGCAAAGCTCATCTTCCTTGCCCAGTTCTATATTGACTTTTATGTGAGAGCGCTGCTGTGCTGAGAGAGAGGGCGGGGTCTTCGGGAGAGCCTCCCACTCGTCGTGGTGGATTGCAGTGAGCCCTCGATAATGTCTGTGGAATTGGAGTGCGTTGCCTTCTTTGCTGTGATCTCTAGATGATACCACAACGAGATACAACTAAAAAAACAATTTACAAAATTTAAAATTTACGTAGGTTCATAATGGGAGAAACAGGAGAAAACTAATGGCCTTCTCCCAGAACTGGGCGACAGCAACTGCACAACCTTCAGCCTTCATCAGTTCTCCGTCACTGAATTACTCAGGGCAGCATGGACAGTGGCACAGGTGAACCTATGTCTATTCCCCCCCCCCCCCCCCCCCCCCGCAATCGCACTGTGTCAGGGTTCAAAACCACAATAGGAGAAGTTTGTCACAGGAATCACGAACAACTGATTTACATTTGGAACAAAACAATGTAAAAGGTCTTCCAGGAGGTAGATACACAGCAGGTTTTATCCACAATTGAAGTTGGTCACATCTATCTGTCCATAATTGTTTTCGCAACGGTGGTTGATCACTATTGAGAGGTTATAAATTATTTACTTGAATATTTTTTCTTTCAACGACTGCAGCTTCTTTACAGCGTGTAGCAGGACGTGCAATACCTGCCAAGCTATAAACCTTGCCTGTAGGTTTCGGTTTCAGACATTCAGGTGGTCAGTCATACACTTTTACTCAGTGCGAAGTCCACCACTTTGCATGAGCAGAGACAGACCATATATGGTACTCACACTCCCTTGCAGAGAAGCAGAGTGCCATATCAGAGGTTCTGATAACTTGAGGATGGTCTACCCGGTTATTTCCAGTGAGTTACCGAATGAAGTTATTTCTGGTTGACACTTTTAACCTGGTGCTCAGACAGTGTTTGCATATGATAAATATCTGTCTACAGTGTCATCAAGATATTTAGGCGTAAAGCAGTGTTTCTGCCCGCTGACCTTCCAATTAACTCTTTCTTATCCGTTTGCCTGTCTGTTTCGGAACTTGAAGGCACGGACCTTTCTGAGGATTACCTCGTAGATGTTTGTTACCATAATACTCCGTGAAAGTTCTAACGGCTGTTGTAAGAACATCTTCAACCTCCTCAAACTTCTTCACTTGGGTTGCTAAAGATAGATTGAAAGCATATATGAAGCTTTTGCACGTGTTATGCTTTGAGTGGTCATTGATATGTATAAATTAAAGAGTTCAGGGGACAAAACACTTCCTTTGGATTCTCCAACGACTTCATCTTCCTTGAAACTCAAAAAATGAACTTCGATTGGGGACTTCGGGTAACAAGCCGAATAAATCATAATTACATCACTACTGTGTAAAGCGCCACCAGAGACGACGATACTCTTACACCAAAATCATTAGAAAATACCATTCAAAAACCTTCGAAACTTTCTCAGTGAGATTCGCCTTCACTCAACCAAAATAATTAGAAAATCTCTTGTAGGTTTGCAGGAGAGCTTCTGTAAAGTTTGGAAGCCAGGAGGCGAGATACTGGCAGAAGTAAAGCTGTGAAGACCGGGCGTGAGTCGCCCTTGGGTAGCTCAGTTGGTAGAGCACTTGCCCGCGAAAGGCAAAGGTCCTGACTTCAAGTCTCCGGCTGGGATACAGTTTTTAATCTGCCAGGAAGTTTCATATCAGCGCACTCTCCGCTGCAGAGTGAAAATCTCATTCTGTTCACTACTCTCTGCTTTTGAAGCATCCTTCCTTCACAGCAGGAGTCGCCGATGAAAGCTGGTCATTATGCAGCTAAATCCTTATGGAGCAAAAAAATTTTCATTGCCAAAACGACGCTGGCAGGAAAGTGGAGAGCAGCTGACGTAAGATTATTTATCACCAGTCCTTGCGCGGTTATAGTGGGTTGCCAGAAGGTAACTGTCACTCTCCAACGCCGTTTGCTGTTTATTGATAATACCTGATAAATAAAATTGTGAATAGAACCGAGAGCCGAACTCAGAACCTTACCATCCTCGGGCAGCGCTCTCACTCACTGAGTTATCGGAATACTAAATTCGTAAATTAGGAAAGAGGATGTGGGAGAACTGAATCAGTGACTATAGGCTTTGAGTGGTGCTCGAAGGCTTAGTCGCTTAGAAGATTGGCCACGAAAGACTAGGTTGTCAGTTCTAATTCCGCAGCTCGTGATCTTGCGGTAGCGTTCTCGCATACGCGCACGGGGTCCCGGGTTCGATTCCCGGCGGGGTCAGGGATTTTCTCTGCCTCGTCATGACTGGGTGTTGTGTGTTCTTCATCATCAGTTCATCATCATTGACTCGTAAGTCGCCGAAGTGGCGTCAACTAAAAAGGACTTGCAATACGGCGGCCGAACTTCCCCACATGGGGCTTCCCGGCCAACAATGGCATACGATCATTTCATTTCTACCCCCAATGGAATACAAAATTTCTCAGCGATTTCAACGAAACGCAATACATACATGATATACTGTCTAGAGAAAATATATTGTCTCTATAACGACTATACATCCAAGGAACGAGGGCCAGAACAGGGGACACAAATGGGTGATACTCTACGAGATCTTAACCAAACCTAACAAACATACAGGTATGGCAGTCTGTTAAATACTATGGAGTGGATATGAGACCACCTTACATCTCAGTCTCAAAACTTAAACGTTCTTGGTCAAGTGGAGATTCACCAAAAATTGATTATCGTCCGCGGAAAGAAGAGAACAACGACTTAGCGCTTGCCATTGATATTGTTAAAACTTCATCAGGAGTATACAAGAAATTTATTACACGTGAAAGGAAAGGTAGCAGGAATCAGCTGTTACAGTGTAAACGTTGCAAATAGAACTTTCGTACTGGATTCATCATTGAGTCAAGATTTCGATTGTTTACTTGCTTACATAAAATGAGTATGTATGTATATTTTAAACTGTTGTCCTAAACGCTTTCTGATGCAAGAGAGGTTTGGATACAGTCCCATTTCCAATCCCAGATAACCTTGTACCTATGATGTACACAGAATATCCAAAGGGACATTCCCAAAAGTAATTCAAATGTTCATGACTGTTAGCGGGTATGTAGAGGGGCCAATATAATGGAATATGTATTTCTTGTTTGTGCCCAATTTCACTTTTAGGAGGTAAAACACACTCCAAAAACTAATTTGTTATTTTGGGTTTGGAGGAAATATCTTCCAAATGACGATATAAAAAACGTATTTTTCATGTACAAGTTGATTTGTGATTAACAGCCTTGAAAACTTTATAATCAACATCACTAATAATGTGAAATTTTGCGATATACCACACCATCTTCAATAAATTCGGAATAATGAAATTCTTTATGACAATATATTTTAAAGAAGATTTCAAATCACATACTTAAATCTGTAACAAAGCTGGTTTAGAAAAACACAATGTGCTGTCAAAGTATTTTCAACATTTATAATTAAAATATCTAAATTTCATTGTTATTCTACTCATTTATTTTACTTGTACTTGTTTTATGATTTAAATAGTTATTTTACGTCTGACATTTAACGATTTTTTAGTTTACCATTTCACATATGTGTATTTTGTTAATTGATGCTAATAAGGAAGTCATTATTATGCAAAAAAAACCATACAACAATGATAATCCGTAAGGAAATACTTAAAACATTACGTCTCCATACAACAAGCACGCAAAATGAACAAAATTTGTTCATATAATATAAACCACAGAGGACACAATATAAACCAAAATCAGCAAGATTTCAAATTGTCACAAGTGATGCTCTATATAACCTCATTGGTATCAGACGTATGTCAGTACATTGGTAATCCTTGGCAAAGAGGATTTTTTATGTTCTAATAACTGCAGCTTGATTAGATTGTTTCCAATGTGAAGCCTGGCATCACAGACATTCTCAGAAGTAGATCTGAAAATCTCATCACGACTTTCTTCCAACCCCAAAAGCTGAATATGACTTCTGGGTGTACTTGTGCCGTTGATCCCTTTAGGGATTAACGAGTTTCTTGTCCACGGCTACAACGGTCATGACGGTTTCTTCACACCGACAACCAGCCTTTTGATAGTTTCTAAGGAGAACAATGGCGAGATTGGACCAAGAACACGAGAATCCCATTTTGAAGCCTCAAATGTCTTTGTGCCAACATCGTATTCCATTAAACAAACATCTGACCAGATCAAAAGGCATTTGAAACATGTTTTCTTTCACAGTGAGAGGAAAATTTGTGTTATTGTTAGATTCTTGGGGTTCTCAGTGTGAAAGAACCTTTGACAGCACCGTACTTGAGAACAAGGAACTTGATCACCTAGCAGTCTCAAAGAGCTTGATGGCACAGGGACAACCACGAGACTTGTACAGATTTCGATGATGGAAAAACATTGTGAGATTTTCATATCTATTTCTGTTGAATGTTTATGATGTCAGTCTTCATTTGAAAAACAATATGATCAAGTTGCAGTCACTAGTGCATATCAATTCTCTTCGCCAAGGTTTACCAGAATACTGAAATATGCCGCATACAAACGACAATTTTAGACGATCACATTTGCCAATGTTAAACCACACTGAACTTGGTTTATATTACGTTCTCCATCATGTATATTAAGTGAAGAAGATTTGATTCTTTTACGTCTCTAGTGTAAACAAAGTTGTGTCTTAAGCCTTTATTCGTCCGATTATAATTATTGTAATGGTTTTGTGTGATAATAATGAATTACCAAATTCATGTATGTGAAATAAAAAGTTAGAAAACAAAAAAGAACGAGAAACAAAAACAACACATGAATATAAAATGCAAAATAACCATTCAAAACATAATTAAAATATGTAAAATATAAGATGAGAATAACATTGGATGTTTGGGTGCTTTAATCAGGTATGTTGAAAATATTCCGACAACACATAGTGTGCAGCTTATCTTCCGAAAATGGTAATTCAAAACCAGAAAGTTTTCATTTTTCAAAGTTAACTAATGGCGGTGGGGCATTTTCTAAAATTTGAAATTGTTACGGAGGTAGATTACAGCGTTTTCAAGAATGTTAATTGGTTCAAAAAAATGTTTCAAATGGCTCTGAGCACTATGGGACTTAACAACTATGGTCATCAGTCCCCTAGAACTTAGAACTACTTAAACTTAACTAACATAAGGACATCACACAACACCCAGTCGTCACGAGGCAGAGAAAATCCCTGACCCCACCGGGAATCGAACCCGGGAACCCGGGCGCGGGAAGCGAGAACGCTATCGCACGACCACGAGCTGCGGACAACGTTTATTACATATCAACTTTTAAATGGAAAACATTTTTTTATATATCATAGTTTCGAATATATTCCCTCTAAACCTAAACCGAATTACCTTCTGGGGTGTGTTTTACCGCTTAAATGTGAAATTAGACACAAACATAAAAATACGTATTTCATTTTTTTGCTCACTCTACACACATGCCAAGTTTCATGAAGGTAATCAACTTGTACTTAGTAATGTTCCTTTGTTAGTAGTTTATGACAGTCTTCTTGCTCCATTTAGTGACGGAGTTTGGCAGGAGAGCTACACTTGGATGTGTTTATACAGTTTGGCAAGAGAGTTGCATTTTCTCTGTGTTTACACGGAAGGGTGTGATATGGAAATTTTTGTGTTCAGTTTTAGTACATTCTCAGACATTACTCCGCAACCTATTACGTTAACAAGGGCTTTATGACTTCACTCGTGTTTCCAGGTGGTTTCGAATGTTGTTAAGAAAGTATGTCTTTCCACTGATAAACAGTCAATATCTTAGTTAATACAATATTTAGGAGTGTTAACTATGCAACAAAATTGCACCGACTCCTGGCGATAACATATTAGACCTTCTGGTGACAAACAGACCCGAACTATTAGAAACAGTTAATGCAGAACAGGGAATAAGCGATCATAAAGCGGTTATTGCATCGGTGATTTCAGCCGTAAATAGAAATATTAAAAAGGTAGGAAGATTTTTCTGTTTAGCAAAAGTGACAAAAAGCAGATTTCAGAGTACTTGGCGGCTCAACACAAAAGTTTTATCTCAAGTACAGATAGTGTTGTGGATCAGTGGACAAAGTTCAAAACCATCGTACAATATGCATTAGATGAGTATGTGTCAAGCAAGATCGTAGGAGATGGAAAAGAGCCACCGTGGTACAACAACCGAGTCAGAAAACTGTTGTGGAAGCAAAGGGAACTTACAGCAAACATAAACATAGCCAAAGCCTTCCAGACAAACAAAAATTACACGAAGCGAAATGCAGAGTGAGGAGGGCTATGCGAGAGGCGTTCAGCGAATTCGAACGTAAAGCTCTATGTAGTGACTTGGCAGAAAATCCTAAGAAATTTTAGTCTTATGTCAAAGCGGTAGGTGGATCAAAACAGAATGTCCAGACACGCTGTGCCGAAAATGGTAGTGAAACAGAGGATGACAGACTAAAGGCCGAGATGCTAAACGTCTTTTTCCAAAGCTGTTTCACACAGGAAGGCTGCACTGTAGTTCCTTCTCTAGATTGTCGCACAAATGACAAAATGGTAGATATAGAAATAGATGACAGAGGGATAGAAAGACAATTAAAATCGCTCAAAAGAGGAAAGGCCGCTGGAACTGATGGGATACCAGTTCGATTTGTGATCGAGATGTGCAGAACTATAGACTTATATATCTAACGTCGATCAGTTGTAGAATTTTGGAACACGTATTATGTTCGAGTATAATGACTTTTCTGAAGACTAGATATCTACTCTATAGGAATCAGCATGGGTTTCGAAAAAGACGATCGAGGGAAACCCAGCTCGCGCTGTTCGTCCACGAGACTCAGAGGGCCATAGACACGGGTTCCCAGGTAGGTGCAGTGTTTCTTGGCTTCCGCAAGGCGTTTCATACAGTTCCCCACAGTAAGAGCATATGGACTATCAGTCCCATTGTGTGATTGGATTGAAGAGTTCCAAGATGACAGAAAGCAGCATGTCATCCTCAATGGAGAAAAGTCTTCCGAAGTAAGAGTAATTTCAAGTGTGCCGCACTGACTGTCGTAGGACCGTTGCTATTCGCAATATATATATAAATGTCCTTGTGGATAATATCGGAAGTTCACTGAGGCTTTTTGCAGATGATTCTGTGGTGTATCGAGAGGCTGTAACAACGGAAAATTGTACTGAAATGCAGCATGATCTGCAACGAATTGACGCATGGTGCAGGGAGTGGCAGTTGAATCTCAATGTAGACAAGTGTAATGTGCTGCGAATACATAGAAAGAAACATCCTTTATCATTTAGCTACAATATAGGTCAGCAACTGGAAGCAGTTCATTCCATAAATTATCTGGGAGTAGGCATTACGAGTGATTTAAAATAGAATGACCGTATAACATTAATTGTCGGTAAAGCAGATGCCACACTGCGATTCATTGGAAGAATCCTAAGGAAATGCAATCCGAAACCAAAGGAAGTAGGTTACAGTACGTTTGTTCGCCCACTGCTTGAATACTGCTCACCAGTGTGGTATCCGTACCAGATAGGGTTGATAGAAGAGATAAAGAAGATCCAACGGAGAGCAGCGCGCTTCATTACAGCATCATTTAGTAATCGCGAAAGCGTTACGGAGATGATAGATAAACTCCAGTGGAAGACTCTGCAAGAGAGACGCTCAGTAGCTCGGTACGGGCTATTGTTGAAGTTTCGAGAACATACTTTCACCAAGGAGTCAAGCAGTATATTGCTCCCTCCTACGTGTATTTCGCGAAGAGACCATGAGGATAAAATCAGAGAGATTAGAGCCCACACAGAGGCTTACCGAAAATCTTTCTTTCCACGAACAATACGAGACTGGAATAGAAGTGAGAACCGATAGAGGCACTCAAAGTACCCTCCGCGACACACCGTCAGGTGGCTTGCGGAGAATTAATGTAGATGTAGATGTAGATGCATATACACTCCTGGAAATGGAAAAAAGAACACATTGACACCGGTGTGTCAGACCCACCATACTTGCTCCGGACACTGCGAGAGGGCTGTACAAGCAATGATCACACGCACGGCACAGCGGACTCACCAGGAACTGCGGTGTTGGCCGTCGAATGGCGCTAGCTGCGCAGCATTTGTGCACCGCCGCCGTCAGTGTCAGCCAGTTTGCAGTGGCATACGGAGCTCCATCGCAGTCTTTAACACTGGTAGCATGCCGCGACAGCGTGGACGTGAACCGTATGTGCAGTTGACGGACTTTGAGCGAGGGCGTATAGTGGGCACGCGGGAGGCCGGGTGGACGTACCGCCGAATTGCTCAACACGTGGGGCGTGAGGTCTCCACAGTACATCGATGTTGTCGCCAGTGGTCGGCGGAAGGTGCACGTGCCCGTCGACCTGGGACCGGACCGCAGCGACGCACGGATGCAAGCCAAGA
Source organism: Schistocerca americana (assembly GCF_021461395.2). NCBI lineage: Eukaryota > Metazoa > Arthropoda > Insecta > Orthoptera > Acrididae > Schistocerca > Schistocerca americana. Next base: position 488,950,821 of record NC_060126.1, on the reverse strand, counting down.
CCGTAGGATCCTACGCAGTGCCGTAGGGGACCGCACCGCCACTTCCCAGCAAATTAGGGACACTGTTGCTCCTGGGGTATTGGCGAGAGCCATTCTCCATGAAGATGGGCTACGGTCCCGCACACCGTTAGGCCGTCTTCCGCTCACGCCCCAACATCGTGCAGCCCGCCTCCAGTGGTGTCGCGACAGGCGTGAATGGAGGGACGAATGGAGACGTGTCGTCTTCAGCGATGAGAGTCGCTTCTGCCTTGGTCCCAATGATGGTCGTATGCGTGTTTGGCGCCGTGCAGGTGAGCGCCACAATCAGGACTGCATACGACGGAGGCACACAGGGCCAACACCCGGCATCATGGTGTGGGGAGCGATCTCCTACACTGGCCGTACACCACTGGTGATCGTCGAGGGGACACTGAATAGTGCACGGTACATCCAAACCGTCATCGAACCCATCGTTCTACCATTCCTAGACCGGCAAGGGAACTTGCTATTCCAACAGGACAATGCACGTCCGCATGTATCCCGTGCCACCCAACGTGCTGTAGAAGGTGTAAGTCAACTACCCTGGCCAGCAAGATCTCCGGATCTGTCCCCCATGGAGCATGTTTGGGACTGGATGAAGCGTCGTCTCACGCGGTCTGCACGTCCAGCACGAACGCTGGTCCAACTGAGGCGCCAGGTGGAAATGGCATGGCAAGCCGTTCCACAGGACTACATCCAGCATCTCTACGATCGTCTTCATGGGAGAATAGGAGCCTGCATTGCTGCGAAAGGTGGATATACAGTGTACTAGTGCCGACATTGTGCATGCTCTGTTGCCTGTGTCTATGTGCCTGTGGTCTATGTGCCTGTGGTTCTGTCAGTGTGATCATGTGATGTATCTGACCCCAGGAATGTGTCAATAAGGTTTCCCCTTCCTGGGACAATGAATTCACGGTGTTCTTATTTCAATTTCCAGGAGTGTAGCTCTGCATACAATATTTTGCCGAAAACCGTGATATTCTGAACCATTCACGAAATGCAGCGGTGTTATGTCTTACGCGACGCATCCTGTGTGCTCTCGCGTTGTGTAACGTAATATTACAAAGGCTTTGTAAGACTTTTTAATTTATTATTTGTATACTGTATTTACACTCATAAAAACATGTGAATACATTAAATTTTCTTTCAGGCTATGACAGATTTTATTTCTTGTTCTGTTTAATATAGTACTGGAAAAATGAGTAACTGGATAATCAGGAGATAGACAAAATTGTTTTAGAACCTGACCAACACATGGAATCGGCGGTATCTCTCAGGCTGTAAAACAAAAAAAAAAAATTCCGCTTCCTTTTGTTTGCAGATGATGCTTAAGCGTTTACGAACGACGCCAAAACTATCTTTTTCTAAGTATATTTACTCTTCTAATACTAGAGAAATGGTGTTTTAGATGAGAAGAAGCATCACCATTCGATGTTTCTTTATAAAATAGGTAAAGTATCTAAGAGAGACGTAAATTCTGTCCGTTTTCCGTGTGGCTTTGCTGCAAGGTTAACGACTGGACATCTGTGATTCATTCGAACTGCTGGCTTTCAAGGTCCGCTTGGGTGAAACCGAGAGCCGCTTCATTAATCTCAGGAGCGAAAATCCGCATTTCACATCTGGAGTTACAAACGACTGCCTTCTTTTCACTACGGTAACAGTTTGCTACAGGATTACGTGATATCCATATTAAATAAGTAAATGTGTGTAATATCTTCTTCATTCCATATTGGTAGGACACCAGCTGTTTAGGTTTTACACAATATACTTTTTTTACTCCAACCAGTCAGTTGCTATTTTCGATATTATTCGAAAATATTGCTGAAATCACCCTAGTCTCAATATTAACTCCAAATGTTGGCTTTATTATGTAATAATGAGATACTAACAGTTTTCTTTCTTCATATTCTTCCTCCTATTCATGTAGTGTGACATGTACTAACACAAGTAACTAGTCGATAATATACATTTCAGAGTTGGATCTTCCGACTTGTCTTGCGAACATCTCTTCAAGAGCTTAGAGAATTGTTATGATGAGAACTTTATAGAGTTTTCGGATATTATAGCCTAATAATTACGTATTATGAAGGTCACATTCGCACATACATGTAACCAAGGTCACATTCATTCCCGTTTGCCGTTAATTATTTGTACCTGAAATTATCAAGATTGTAAATCGTCTCAAAACGGTTTTATTTCTTGGTGTACAGCCAAACTGGCAGTGAATTTGTGATGATGTAATACAGAAGAGTCCCATGTCACGAAAAACTGTCTTCGAGCACAGTATTTATCATGATTTTACTGCATCAGGTAAAATTAAGATAGGACTCGAGCGCTAACCTTAATCAACAGTTGATGAAAAAGGGGGAGGGGATGGGTGGTGAAAGAGGTTGACGTATAGCTTTCTGATCTTAATTAGTGAACACCAGATCCTACCCAGGGTTTCGCTGACGTGATATTACACAGTGAAGTCATGTGATTCTCATCACTGTGACCTGCTCATCGAAAGGGAGCAATGCACTCTGTGTCCGCTCTGTGTATTCAAATGGGTTTCGCTACACATCATTACGAGGGCTCACTCTGCCTGCGTCTCATTCCACCCATAGACGACTAACACCAGAGTTAGGCTACACGAATAGGCTGCTGATGACACGCAGAAAAATTCTTGCCACGTTAGGCTGAGGAAAAACTATAACTCCATTTTTCAACACTTACAACAAATACCCCTGAAAGTGGATTACGACAGTTATACAAGAAGCGCAAATTTAGGAAATTAAATAATTTGAGATAATACGTTCCAAATTTACAGTGAGACTTAGTAGTACTTTTCCGTGCTAATCCTGTACTCCGCAAGGAGAAACTGCGTCACTGACTTCATTTTCTATGTCGAAGTCCTCAGAGACGTAGGAAGTGTTTGTTGCTAATGGATCTTAAATATTTCCATCAAGAGCAAGTTACCGATCATCTGTCCAAGGTAATTTTCGGGAAGAGCTCTTGTGTGACCTTCGTAGGAAGTTTTCTGTCGTCCAGCTCTTGTCAAGCAGAAATTTTAACAGTTAATTGTGGCGTGATAAAATTATTCTCCAACTGTGACGCGACGGATTAGCAACGCATGTGCCAGCGAAGTAAGACTTTATCTGAAGTTATCAGTAACTTCAACGGGTGAGTCTGGTGTTCGATAAAATGATCCAGCTACAACTTTCTTTTCATGTATGATCGAAAGTACAGTCATCGGAAATTAATATACACATGAAATTGTCTTTGTACGTTTCGTAGGAGTATTACACACTTGTCAGACACAAATATGTTGTAAACTGTGTTCTACGGTGTTGATTAAATTGTAAGATCTATTTCGAAACAGAAGGAAAAAGAAACAAGTACAGTGAACGAAAGGAGACGTGTAATAAAGTATCAAATGAGATATTTCTGTCCACCTATTATGAAGAAGTTATTATGGTGTCAATATAAACTCAGTAATATCGATACGGAATGAATGAAGTGTCGTAATAATTGTATGCTACTGAAAACAAAACTCAAATTCCAGAATGAACTTTTCAGTCTGCAGCGGAGTTTGCGCTGATATGAAACTTCCTGGCGGACCAAAGCTGTGTGCCGGACCTAGAATCGAACTCGGGAAATTTTCCTGGCAAAGGCCCCGAGCTCGAGTCTCGGTCAGGCACACAGTTTTAATCTACCAGTAAATTTTACAACTGAAATTGTTTGAGATGATCTTAAAGGATGGCGAGTAAATTATTTCAGTCCAGTGAAGTTTTATTGAAAGGTGCTGCTGCATATACCATACCGAAACACAAAGATATCTTACATCTACGTCAACATAAGTACTCAGCAATCCCCCGTGGTGAGTGGCGGAGGTGCCATCTACCTCTACCAAACACTCTCCACCTGTTCCACTAGCAAATAGAGAGAGGGAAAAACTAGCGCCTACTTACCTCCGTGCCACCCCTAATGTCTCTTAACTTTCTTGTATTTACGCTAAATGTGCGTGTGCCGTACTAAAATCGTTGTGCTGTCATCTTCAAAAGGCTTTTCTCTAAATTTTCTCAACAGTGTTTTTCGGAAAGAGCGTCAAATTACTTCCAGGAATTCCCATTCGAGTGAGCTCCCAAAACGTCTCCGTTGATCGATTCTTCCGGTAACAAATCTGGCAACACGCCTCTGTATTGCTTCGATGTCTTCCTTTAATCAGACCATGTAGCGATCCCAAACTGTCGATCGGTTCTCTAGAACGGATATAATGGGTGATCTATCGTCAACGATACTTTCCTAAAATTCTCCGGATAAACTGAAGTCGACTATTCGACTTACATACTATAGCCCTTGTATGCTCGATCTATCTCATATCACTTTCTGCAGTTTTTTGCCTAGATATTTAATCGACGTGACTGTGCCAAGCAGGGCATTAATAATGTTGTATTTTAACATTACGGGATTGTCTGTCTTACTCATATGCATTAACTTACACTCTTCGAAGCATAGAGCTAGCTGCCATTCGTCACACCAACCATAATTTTTTTCCCAAGTCATCTCGTATTCTCCTACAGTCACTTATCTTCGACACCTTGCCGTACACCACAACATCATCAGCAAACAACCGTAGACTACTGCCCCGCCTGTGCGCCAGATCATTTGTGTATACAGAAAATAACAGCCTTCCTGTCACAGTTCCCTGGGGCAGTACTTACGATACCCATGTCTCTGATGAACACTTCACCGTCGAGGACAGCATACTGGGTTCTCTTACTTTCTAAAAGCCAGTGACATATCTGAGAACCTATTCCATGTGCTCGTGCCTTCGTTAAGAGTCTGCTGTGAAGAACGGTGTCAAACACTTTTCGGAAAACCAGGCACATGTAATGTGCCTGTTGCCCTTCATCCGTGGTTCCCAGGATATGAGAAAAAGCAAGCTGAGTTTCGCACGGGCGATGCTTTCTAAAACTGTGCTGCTTTGTGGACAGATGCTTAGTATTGAGAATGTGTCCACGAATTCTGCAGCAGGCCGATGTCAGGGGTACTAGTCTGTAATTTTTCGGATCCATTCTTTTACCCACCCACCTTATGTACTGAAGTCACCTGTTCCTTCTTCCAGTGACTTGGGATTTGGCGCTGTGCGAGGGATTCGCTAAAATGCGAGCTAAGTAATGGTCCAGCGCCGTAGAGTGCTCTTTGACTAATCGAATTGGGATTACATCCGGACTTTGTGACCCGTTTGTATTCTACTCCCTCAGTCATACCTCTGTGCCAAGGAGTCTTATCATTATGTCGTCCTTACTGGAGACTGTTCGATGGTCAAATGATGGGATGTTTCTACGAGTCTCCTCCGAGAACGATTTCTTTAACAGGAAATTTAAAATTTCAGATTTTCTGTTGGTGTCGTTTGCAGCCACACCAGACTGGTCACGGAGTGACTTGATAGAACCCTTCGACCTGCGTAACGCTCTTACGTAGGAGCATAGTTTTCTCAGGTTATCGGCAAGATCTTTTGCTAAGGTACTATCGATAAACCTAAACCAAGAAAGTCCTTGGGAACAGGCCATATAAGCCTCTGAAGTTGGTCAGGAGATTTAAAGTCAATTTCCTTTCCTTTTACCGTTGCCGGAAACGCAGGGAAAAGCTTTGTGTGAAGTCACTCTTCTGGACAGAAAAGGTGCGACCTAAGGAGTCCAAACTAAAAACCTTCATTATTGGTTGCCTACGCTGCGGTCTCACCACCTCTTCCTCGGTCTTCCCACATTTCTCTTGCGTCATGGTTTATATTTCACTGATCGCTGAGGAAGTCTTTGAGGTAGTATAGGAAGTGAATGTTCTCTTCATTTTTCTTTGTATTGGGTTGTCTTTTGGATTAGTGTCTGAAATTCTTCCCTTATTACTTCATTTCTACTTCTGCCTTCCACAGCACAACCTTTCAAAGATCTTACAAATATCATTTCTGATGTTCTTAGATCCCTTCAGTTTTCATTTGTCAGCGTCCAGTTGCCCGCACCATACAGTTAACTGGGAACTGTCACGACTCTCTAAAATTTCGGTTGTTTCTCTGTCCTTGTTTTATTCTGAACTGTTCTTATTTTACCCATATACGCTGGTAAGTATTAGTTTTCGCGTATACATCCATATCAAATTAATATGGTATGTCACTTTCTAAACACCTAAATATGCTGTCGGTTTATTATTGAGGACTACTTTTGTTCGTACTGGGTAGATACCTTACAAGACAATGCATCTGTCTTTATTTATAAATACAGTCAGATCGTAGACTGTGCTTATTTCAATTACTATATGCAATTTCATCTTCGCTGCCCTGTATGATTACTTTATCATCCACACACAGATATTGAATAACACTGGCGACAAGCTACACCTTTTTTTCACACGTTGATTTTTTCGTATTTCTGGTGTTATCTCTTTACCCGGGCCAGTTTTAATTTTGGTGTTCATATACAGACTTCATTCTTTGTGGAATCATCTAATAAAACAAAACACCGAGTTTCTCCGTATTACGGTTGCAGGATTGAAATTACTTGGCGTTTGCAGTTTCTCTAGTTGAATCGTAAGTTGTTTAAGAGCCGACTTGTAATTCATCACATGTTCAGGGGCACATGGACATCCATGTTTCTCGTGTCCTTTCTTTGTAACATTTCAGTATTTCTCTCTGTTATCTTAGTGCATTTTGAGACTGCGTTTGATATATAAATTTGTGTGCATTGTATCTCAGTAACATGTAGTAATATATCGAGTGCCTTCAGCAATTAGACATGTAGAGTGGAGAGCTGGAGAAAGCGGCCAGATAAGGTACTCATATTTATTAAGCTAATTACCATCGGAAGCAAATGCACAGAAATCAATGATTATAATCTGCATCTATTTAAGTATAGTTCTGAATAGTTTAATTACCTCAGGATCAAATTAAGTAGTTGAACAAACTGTTTTAACAGAGAATTAATTAAATTTTACTATAAAATATGATTCGAATTAAACTAGTTATTCTTTTTACAAATGAAAGTCGAGCTGTGTTCCTCTTGTATAGAGTCTTGGGCACAGAGGGAGCACAATTGTCATCAAATCCACCGCTCATATCACGTTTTAATTTCAAAATTTTTCTTTCCAGTACCTGCGCTCAGTCTCTTTATCGCTGTCGAAGGGCTCTTCTATGGTTGCTTTTCCTGCCTTCGCAGTCTTCTTTTTACTGCCTTGCTTCTCTCTCGCTGCTTTCTGTTTTTCCTCCTTTTTCTTTGCATCTTTCTTTCCTTACTTGCTGTTAGTACGTCGCTCTTATAAGAACTTAAAGTGAGTGTCGCCTTAGATTTTTGCCTTACACAAAGCGGTCAGAAGCCACACCGAAATGGCCATTTCAACACAACTTCATTATGTTACCTTGCCTGTCCGCAAGAAACCACTTATCTTACATCAGGGGAAATAAAATCTACATAATTTTTTAACTCTGACTAATGGTACAGCAAACAGGATAGACTTCTTGGGGTGGCTGGGCTATCCAGCGAAAATAAGGTGAAGCATTTCCGACTCCATTTCAACACCGCACAGTCCCACGACTCTATAGGCCACTTTGCCAGCCATGACCACTTAGACCAGCTCTTCCATATACATATTTTAAAGCATATGATTGGAACTCCGGTTGATTTGGGTAATTGTGTTTACAGTATGGTGAAATACTCGAGATTCTGAATAAAATGCATATCGCAAACATAGGCTGAATATCGGTATCGGAGGCGTCGTTATAATCGTACATAACACGAAGATAATCTTTTGAGGTTAGTACAGATTCCGAATGTGAAGTGATTTACACAAAGATAAGTGTTAAATCTGGATTAATTTGTGTAATCTCATGTTTTTATACACCCCATGCCTTAGGAGCAGTGATGGTGAAACATATGAGGGAAAACGTCGACAAGATTACGCGTAAATTTCCTGGTTTTGTTACAGAGTTAGTGGGAGATGTCAGCTTCACAGCTCTAGACTTGCGGTGCATAATGCTTTATCCGAAAATTATCTTCGGCAATTAATTAGAGAACCAAGTCGTGAAAATAAGGTCTTGGCTCTCCTATTACCAGCAGGCCCGAAATTTTCGACCCTGTAAACATAGAACAAGCGATCAGCGATCATGAGGCCGTTACAGCATCACTGAATACGGCTGTAAATACGAATGTAAATAAAGGTAAGAAGGTATTTCTGTTTAATAAGTGCGATTTTAAACAGATACCAGATCACCTAATCGGTCTCCATAATCCATTAATGTCCAGGATTGAAAACAATGAACATTGATGGACAATGGTGAAGAATATTGTCGAGAATATTGTGCAATATGCCTTAGACATATGCTACATGCGTAGCGAAATTGTGAGAGATGGAAGAAGAACCTTAGTTTGTCAGCCGAGTTGCAAAGCTGCTCCAAAAGAAAGAGAGAGCTTGATAATTAGCGTACGGAGAGGCATACGTGAAGCGTTTAACGAATTCCGAAGTAAAATCCTATCTAGCAACCCGTCACAAAGGCCTAAGAACTTTTTGTCCCATATTAAATCAGTAAGCAGGTCAAAGACATCACTCTGTGAATATAATACTATCTAAATGAAGAGTGACAGAGGGAAGGCCGAAATACTAAACTCGCACTGTGGAAAAATAGTTGCACGAACGTCAGCATGACAGATAATGAAACAGGCGACCATCGTACAGAAATCAAGTGGAACCTCTCAATAAGTAAAGCTCCACTGAACCTGATGGTATCTGCATGCCATGCGATTCTAGGTAGAGTATGCGCAAGAACTTACTCCTCGTCTAGCTGCAGGAGCGAAGCGTTCCTATGATTGTGATAAAACACAGTCCCGATTTTAAGGAAGGATTGTAGAACAGACTGGTAGGCTTACATCACTAAGGTCAGAATGTAGCGGAATTTGGAACCTATTTTATGCTCGCTTATCGTCATATTTGTGGAGGCTGAAAATCTCCCATGTAAACATCAACCAGAGTCCCGAAAACAGCGATCGTGTGGAACCTAACCCGCGCTCATTGTCTACGGGGCGCATAAAGCAGTACATACCTGGGCTGAGGTGGTTGCTTGTTCCTTCACTTTCAGAAGGCGTTGGATATAGTTCCACGCTACCATCTAATGGAAAAAAATAAGAGCGTACTGAATGTCAGACCAGTTACGTGACTGGACGGAAAATTTCCAGAAAACAGCGTGTCATCCTTAACCGAGGGAAATCTTCAGCCGTGAAAGTAACTTCTCGTATACCGCATGGGTGTGTGATTGGACCATTTCTGTTCGTAGTACACTCCTGGAAATGGAAAAAAGAACACATTGACACCGGTGTGTCAGACCCACCATACTTGCTCCGGACACTGCGAGAGGGCTGTACAAGCAATGATCACACGCACGGCACAGCGGACACACCAGGAACCGCGGTGTTGGCCGTCGAATGGCGCTAGCTGCGCAGCATTTGTGCACCGCCGCCGTCAGTGTCAGCCAGTTTGCCGTGGCATACGGAGCTCCATCGCAGTCTTTAACACTGGTAGCATGCCGCGACAGCGTGGACGTGAACCGTATGTGCAGTTGACGGACTTTGAGCGAGGGCGTATAGTGGGCATGCGGGAGGCCGGGTGGACGTACCGCCGAATTGCTCAACACGTGGGGCGTGAGGTCTCCACAGTACATCGATGTTGTCGCCAGTGGTCGGCGGAAGGTGCACGTGCCCGTCGACCTGGGACCGGACCGCAGCGACGCACGGATGCACGCCAAGACCGTAGGATCCTACGCAGTGCCGTAGGGGACCGCACCGCCACTTCCCAGCAAGTTAGGGACACTGTTGCTCCTGGGGTATCGGCGAGGACCATTCGCAACCGTCTCCATGAAGCTGGGCTACGGTCCCGCACACCGTTAGGCCGTCTTCCACTCACGCCCCAACATCGTGCAGCCCGCCTCCAGTGGTGTCGCGACAGGCGTGAATGGAGGGACGAATGGAGACGTGTCGTCTTCAGCGATGAGAGTCGCTTCTGCCTTGGTGCCAATGATGGTCGTATGCGTGTTTGGCGCCGTGCATGTGAGCGCCACAATCAGGACTGCATACGAGCGAGGCACACAGGGCCAACACCCGGCATCATGGTGTGGGGAGCGATCTCCTGCACTGGCCGTACATCACTGGTGATCGTCGAGGGGACACTGAATAGTGCACGGTACATCCAAACCGTCATCGAACCCATCGTTCTACCATTCCTAGACCGGCAAGGGAACTTGCTGTTCCAACAGGACAATGCACGTCCGCATGTATCCCGTGCCACCCAACGTGCTCTAGAAGGTGTAAGTCAACTACCCTGGCCAGTAAGATCTCCGGATCTGTCCCCCATGGAGCATGTTTGGGATTGGATGAAGCGTCGTCTCACGCGGTCTGCACGTCCAGCACGAACGCTGGTCCAACTGAGGTGCCAGGTGGAAATGGCATGGCAAGCCGTTCCACAGGACTACATCCAGCATCTCTACGATCGTCTCCATGGGAGAATAGCAGCCTGCATTGCTGCGAAAGTTGGATATACAGTGTACTAGTGCCGACATTGTGCATGCTCTGTTGCCTGTGTCTATGTGCCTGTGGTTCTGTCAGTGTGATCATGTGATGTATCTGACCCCAGGAATGTGTCAATAAAGTTTCCCCTTCCTGGGACAATGAATTCACGGTGTTCTTATTTCAATTTCCAGGAGTGTATATGTAAGTAACCTAGCGGATTACGCTAGAAGTCGAAGGTACTTTCCGCAGATGACTTTTTAATGTACACGAAGAAGTCTCGATTCTAGAAAATTGTAGAGAAATGCAGGTAGAACTACAGAGAAGCGAAGCTTGTGCAGATATTAGCAATTGACCCTTGACATGAACAAGGAAAGCGTATTACGTATTAATAGGAAGAATTGACCCGTTACTGTTTCATAACAAGATTACAGTCACCAGAAACAGTCACCTGTATCAAATATCTGGGAATATGCATTCGGAACCATTTAAAGTAGAACGACCAGATAACAATTATCGTAGGTAAACCAGATGCCAGAGAGACTCATTGTGGAGACCTCAGGGAGTGTAGCCCAACGAAAACGGAGTTGCCTTACTAAACCCTCGTTCGATCAATACTTGAATATTGCTCCTCTGTCTGTGGGAAAACGTGACGGAGATCTTCAGACAACTCAGTGGTAGACTAGAAGAGAGGTGTCCTGCATCACACAGATAAACTTCCGAGATATACAGTCCTAGAAGAGTCAAGCAATATGATGATTCCTCCTACGAACATCTCGTGAAAAGGCCATGGGGCAAAATTAAATAGACCCGAGCACACACGGATCTGCTTTGCACGCGCCATTCGCAAACTGAAGATGAATCGGGGAACGCGAGTGTGGTGCACAAAGTACTCTGCGTCTCTCACCAGAAGTCATCATCTTGCGGAGCACACATGTGGATGAAGATTATTTAGGGGATTCTTCAACCCAAGCCATTAATTTTCCTTATCTTTCCCTCCATGATAAGCTCATCATTTCCAACTTCCGCTGCAGTTAACGCTACACGTGAATAGCAGAGTAATCACGTAGATGTATATGTAGACATGTGACGCAAGCAGCAAGTGTTTTCCTTCAGCTCATAAGGTTAGTTAGTCGCTGAAAAAGTCCACGATGTGAGGAACAAGTGCACAAAATAACCTTTGCACACAGTCGCAGGTCAAACATGCAATGTCTCAATTTCAGGACAAAGTCTCCCGTCAGTAATTTCGTATGAAAAAGAGAGCTTAGATTTTATCGAGAAATAAGTTTAGTAGATTTAGATTACTCCTATTTAAAGTCAGGTTAGCTTCAAATTTACGAGTATTCTTTTAAATTCTCGCTTCAGGTTCAAACGTAAAACTTCCTGGCTTCTCAGTAAAAGTTTCACTAATTTATGGGACGAACATGTTCCGATAAAACCTGTAAGAGTGATGAGGAAACCTGGACTCTTAGCTTACCGATAAACTCAAACGCCTGATGAGTATCAGAGACGCAGAATCAGAGAAGTATTAACAACGCCCGACCTCTGGGAATCATCTCGCCTACAAGCGACTACGCAGCCGAGTTACGCTGTGAGAAATGCAAAACTCAGGTACGCCCATTCGTTAACTGAGGACTTGCGCACAGCCTCCAGTTTGGAAAAACCTACGAGGTCTGAGAATAGGTGAACATTAATCTGCCACTATACCTCTGCACAAGGACGCAAACCCCCGAATAGCTTGAAATATCAGTGGCTCGTACAAACGAAAGTCTTTTTTCTGCAACCGGTAACCCTCAACACGGTCAGGACGTCAACTACGAGAACCCTTTTGGTAGCTGCAGGACACGACAGTGTTACAATGGAAATCATCAGTAAACTTGTCAGTCCATTACTGCCTATAATAACAGACATTCTCAACGTTTCTCTGGCTTCCAACTTTTTCCCGATTACCTGCAAGCAGCGACTCATAAAACTTCTGCTCCAAAAGGAATCTAACAAACAACTTGACTTCCCGCGTTTTTGTATTCTGCTAGTATCATCTAAGGTTTTAGAATACACAGTTCACAATAAGTCTCCAAACTGATAATCTTGTGGATGAACACCAATCTGGTTACCGTCAAAATCGTTGTACGACGACTGCTCTTGTAAAAGTGACTGAAGAAGAGAAACAAGCTATGGAGGAACAAGAGGCGATTATTATATGCTTTCTGGATTTCAACGAAGCCTTGATATTATACTTACTTAACTCAAAAATCAAAACTTATCTTTCAGAGGTGTACAATGGATTCACTCATACTTCACACCCCGCCAACAGTGTGTAATGATAGGAACAAAGGAGTCACAATGGAAGAATGCAGTATCAGGAGCTCCATAAGGATCAGTATTGGTCCTATTAACATTCTCATTCCGTGTTAATGATGCCTCGACCATTGTCTACCACTGGATTTTTACGCTGACGACCTTACGTTACACCTAAGTGAAAGCGCAACAAACCCGCGTACAGCCATCCAGCACGTAAACGCTGACTTAGCTGCTTTATCAGAGTGAACGCAGAACTTTGGTTTGAAGCTTAATCCATCTAAAACGCTAGTAACCTTAGTCGCTTGCAAAAGGCTTATTAACACACAGTTCAGAGAACCTCTTCCATCCTTAATACTAAACATCACGGAAATTATGTTCTCTTCTTTTGAAAAGAACCAAAGAATTCTGAACAACCACCTAGAGTGGACTGCACGAACAACAGCCGTCCGTAAGAATGTATCAGAATTACACCATTCATTACTGAAATAGAAAAAAAGTATCTTCTCTCGAGCTAGATAAGTAACTTTTAGAGTCACTAACGCTCCAATTCCTTGATTATGGTGATCCTATTCTCTAAGGACTTTCGTACGAGAGATCACGCCTGCTGGAACTGGCGATGAATTCTTGGGAGCGCTGCGTTTGTAACGTACACTATTTCGACCACATCACTCCTGCCTAAGAAAAATTATCATGGGTACTTGCCGATAAGTGTAGAAACTACCATACCATATGTTTGCTCTATCGTCTTCTCAAGAATTGCAGCCATTGCTATTTATCAACATTTGCTCTACCATCTGAACAACGTAGGAGTAACACGCCTTCTTAGCAAAGCAACTTACTCTCTGTACCACTGCACCACAATGCCATGTTCTCTGAATCATTTACTGTATCTAGAACCCGATTTTGAAACAATCTTATTTAAAATATTAAAGAAATTAAAACTATTTCAAACTTCAAGACACCTAATGGTCTACCTTCTACCACAATAGCTATCTCTTCCATACACTTGTCTGCACCCCTTAACTACAGAATTGTCTATTGAAATTATCTTCTTTCCCAACAGCCAAAGCTACTTTCATTTCAATCTGCGCCTCTTACATTATATCTTTCACTTCCTGTGGCATTAACCAAGACTTCACAAGTACAAAATTAATTAGTATCGTTCTTAATACCAGCATAATTTTATCATTATTACTACTATTATTATTACTATTACTATTGCCAATTATTGTCTTATTAATAACGTAAATTATTATTATTTTCGATGTTTTTTATGTGCTGTTCGTGGTCAGATGTAAGGGCCTAATCTGGTTAGACTAAATATGCAATAAATAAAGAAATAAAATATTTTTGTCAGTTGCGAGTGAGTCCAGTGAATAAGTCATACAAAAACATATTGTATGTTATTTACCTCTGTTTACATGTTTCACATACGGTGTAAGGAGATTTAGTGAGGTGGTAACGTCATTGAGAGATTATTCTGATTGTTTGCCTTTCACCGTTTGCCTTGATCAAATTTTTTCACAACTAGGTTCCTTCAATGCATAACAGTTTAAACTTCGACAATGGGGAGACCATAAAGCCATAGCACTAAATATATATCAAATTCATAGCCGAAATACTAAAACAAAAAACATTCTGCTTCCTGGAATATAGCGTTGATGTTATGTTCGTAAGACTGAAGATTGGTTTGAAGCTGCTCAAAATTATTAACATCTTTTGGAGAACTACTCATGACAGGATTTCTTTACTCCCCTATATAGAGAAATTACAGCTCCTACATGCACGCATGCTTTCACAGCTTTGCTATTTTCTTACAGCCGTTTCTGTATTCTAATTTTGCACCTTTCACCGATCTCACTTTTTGGATGCCTTCAATCACTTTCTTCTGTTTAAGTTCATGTATTTTTTTATTTCCTCCAAGAATTTCTTACAGACCTCATCCATCTGCTTAGTCATTCCTCTACTGCTTCCAGTATTTCGCCTTTCAAAGCTACGCTTTCATCTTCTACTCTATTAAATTCCCCAATTTCAGTCAATAGTTACCATAGTCTTCTCTTGAACTCAACAAATTCCGGACCTATCAACTTATCGACGTTCTATCTCCTCACGTCCCTACCTTTCACGAATTTCTTTAGTTTTGATCGGCTATACCTAAGCAATAAAATATGAACAGTATCCACATCTGTTGGTAAAAAAAAAAAAGTTTTGCCGGCCGGAGTGGCCAAGCGGTTCTAGGCGCTACAGTCTGGAGCCGAGCGACCGCTCCGTTCGCAGGTTCGAATCCTGCCTCGGGCATGGATGTGTGTGATGTCCTTAGGTTAGTTAGGTTTACTTAGTTCTAAGTTCTAGGCGACTGATGACCTCAGAAGTTAAGTCGCATAGTGCTCAGAGCCACTTGAACCAAAAAAGTTTTGCACTTTTGCAAATAGACAGTGTCATTTTATGATTCTTCAATCAAGTGTTAGCAGGAACTAAACTGTCCTTGATGCTATATCAGGCAGCTTCCCCTTTTTTTCTCTCCCGCAGTCCATGTTTACCTATTGATCATCCATGTGTTCCTTACCCTAAATAAAAATTCCAGTCCCCCACTGCATTTAATTTCCCTTTAACGTACTGATTATCTTTTGCTTCGTCATACATTCTTTCAATCTCGTCATCATTTGCTCAGTTAGCAGATATGTATACGTATAATTCTGTGGTGGGTCGTAGCTTGATTATGATGACCTATTCCCTTGGTCATTATAAGATCCACTATTACTTTACACTTATTTGATGAGTGCAAAATGTGAAATAATAAACAAACTGTTTAAAAATTGCTTATCACAATGTCACACTTCAAACATATTCTTTCGTCCGCTTATTCTGAACCGCGAACATATTGCAAACATGTTCTGTACCTAGTGATCGGTTGCTGGAGGTATCGCAGTCTTTGACTCGTTGAGAATACATGTCTGACGAGACATACTACTACGAATAGAAGTCCAAGCCAGCACTGCAGCTTGTTCTCACGAAGTGCCTTGTTTCAAAGACACAAAGCGGGCTAATCTGTTCCTGCCTACGTTTCCGGCTAATATTTCGCGAGTGTCTCTGGCTGGAGCTTCGATGTTTTTGGTATGAAAAAGGCTGATGTAGGAACTCGCTTTAAAGTTGCTATCTGAGGGTCAGTCTCAGGCACTGAGTTACAAAAGTATGGTGAGATGAAATGAGCATGTGAAAGCTGTGGCAGGGAAGGTGAATGGTCGACCTCGGTTTATTGGGAGAATTTTAGGAAAGAGTGTTTCACCTGTAATCGAGACGGCATATAGGACGCTAATGCGACCTGTTCTTCAGAAGTGCTCGAGTATTTGGGATCCGTACCAAATGGAATTGAAGCAAGACATCGAAGCAATTCAGAGGTGGGCTGCTAGATTTGCTACCGATCGGTTCGAACCACTTGTAAGTGTTATGGAGATCCTCCGGGAACTCAAATATGAGTCCCTGTGGAGAAGGCGAAGTTCTTTTCGAGAAATACCATCAAGAAAATTTAGAGTACCGGTATTTGAAAAGACGGCCACACTATTCTACTGCCGCCAACATACATTGCACGTTAGGACCACGAGAAATTAGGGCTGATACGGAGGCATACAGAGAGTAGTTTTTAGCTAGCTCTATTTGGGAGTGGAATAGAGAAGAAAAAGTCTAGTAGTGGTACAGGGTACCATCCACCACGCGCAGTACGGTAGCTTGCGGATTATCTACGCAGATGTAGATTGCGGCTTGCAGATTGGCAGCTTGACACAATATTTGCTTTGCAGCCTGTAAGGGGCTTTAATGTGCCTCTCCCTGTGCGTTCGTCGTTTAGTGAAATAGCTAGCTTTCGATGCACATGGTACAGAATCGGGTTTTCATTCATTCATCAATACAGTTGGTACGTTGAATATTTTGAATTTTCGGTTATTTAAATGATTCCAGAATTTTCTAATTACTCTTGGATTCTACATTACTGAATTTCCCCTTACGTGGCGATCCTGTATACCACGTGGAGGACGTGCTGGATATTATGCTCCCCCTCTTATCACTTATTATGGTCTGAGTCGAAATAGTTAAAAATTGAATCGAAGCTTCTCTGATCTAATTGACCGGCCGCTGTGGCCGAGCCGTTCTAGGCGCTTCAGTCTGCAACCGCGCTGCTGCTACGGTCGCATGTTCGGATCCTGCCTCGGGCATGGATGTGTGTGATGTCCTTAGGTTAGTTAGGTTTAAGTAGTGCTAAGTTCTGCGGGACTGATGTCCTGAGATGCTAAGTCCCATAGTGCTCAGAGCCACTTGAACCATTTGATCTAATTGTATTCCCGTGTCTGCGATGAATTCGTGTTAAAGATTAGGACTACTTACGTCGCGTTTATGTATTTTGCGCTCTGCACTTAACTTGCGATATGAACTCTCATCCACGTTCTAACGTCAGCAGGGATAATCAAGGCGAAGCTCGGTTGCAACTAGAACGAACTTTCCAGAACAGCAAAGAGAAGCAACTTTTTGCTATTGTTTGCAACCCTTACAGGTTAGAACAGTGACATTATGGAGATTCCGAGACCACTTGCTGCTTATCATATTACGTCCGACATGTTTGCGCTGGAACTTTATTCTTCAAGTAGACTGTCAGACTGAACCTCTCATGCCCACCAGATGTGCTTCTTCTCCAATGTGCATAATATACAATATATTCTCCGAATCGGACTATGACACTGTTAGAAGCAGCTGTGATCTTAACATTTAGCCAAATACTCATTTATGCCCTTGGTTCTTTCCATTGCATACAACAAGCATTGATTAATCTTGAAATACACTATAAGTCATTTCTTGAGCAGAAACGTTTTCCTGAAAGTGGCAATTATTCAGGGGATTTCTCTGAAGACATTCGTTCATGTACTTCGATAAAAGCACAAAAGAGTAGTTGACTTAAAAGTTTACTATTTGTACATACGACTGTGTGTCTTTCAGCTTATGTTTGTCCGCCAGATACCGGTGGCTGGACACCTCGGTGGCCTGCTCTCACAGACGCTATCTTCAGTTTGATGATGGTATCGTACCCGAAAATGGCCTACAGTTGGTAATAAACAAAATTCCTGTCGATGATGGAGTTGCGTTTCCTCGATCACGTCACTCTTTCCTGTGCTCAGTCAATGCAAATGTTACTGGACGAGCTACGTGAAATCTACAGGGTTATTACAAATGATTGAAGCGATTTCACAGCTCTACACTAACTTTATTATTTGAGATATTTTCACAATGCTTTGTACACACATACAAAAACTCAAAAAGTTTTTTTGGGCGTTCACAAATGTTCGATATGTGCCCCTTTAGTGATTCGGCAGACATCAAGCCGATAATCAAGTTCCTCCCACACTCGGCGCAGCGTGTCCCCATCAATGAGTTCGAAAGCATCGTTGATGCGAGCTCGCAGTTCTGGCACGTTTCTTGGTAGAGGAGGTTTAAACACTGAATCTTTCACATAACCCCACAGAAAGAAATCGCATGGCGTTAAGTCGGGAGAGCGTGGAGGCCATGACACGAATTGCTGATCATGATCTCCACCACGACCGATCCATCGGTTTTCCAATCTCCTGTTTAAGAAATGCCGAACATCATGATGGAAGTGCGGTGGAGCACCATCCTGTTGAAAGATGAAGTCGCCGCTGTCGGTCTCCAGTTGTGGCATGAGCCAATTTTCCAGCATGTCCAGCTACACGTGTCCTGTAACTTTTTTTTTCGCAGAAGAAAAAGGGGCCGTAAACTTTAAATCGTGAGATTGCACAAAACACGTTAACTTTTGGTGAATTGCGAAATTGCTGCACGAATGCGTGAGGATTCTCTACCGCCCAGATTCACACACTGTGTCTGTTCACTTCACCATTAAGAAAAAATGTCGCTTCATCACTGAAAACAAGATACGCACTGAACGCATCCTCTTCCATGAGCTGTTGCAACCGCGCCGAAAATTCAAAGCGTTTGACTTTGTCATCGGGTGTCAGGGCTTGTAGCAATTGTAAACGGTAAGGCTTCTGCTTTGCCTTTTCCGTAAGATTTTCCAAACAATCGGCTGTGGTGCGTTTAGCTCCCTGCTTGCTTTATTCGTCGACTTCCGCGGGCTACGCGTGAAACTTGCCTGCACGCGTTCAACCGTTTCTTCGCTCACTGCAGGCCGACCCGTTGATTTCCTCTTACAGAGGCATCCAGAAGCTTTAAACCACGCATACCATCGCCGAATGGAGTTAGCAGTTGGTGGATCTTTGTTGAACTATGTCCTGAAGTGTCGTTGCACTGTTATGACTGACTGATGTGAGTGCATTTCAAGTACGACATACGCTTTCTCGGCTCCTGTCGTCATTTTGTGTCACTGCGCTCTCGAGCGCTCTGGCGGCAGAAACCTGAAGTGCGGCTTCAGCCGAACAAAACTTTATGAGTTTTTCTACGTATCTGTAGTGTGTCGTGACCATATGTCAATGAATGGAGCTACAGTGAATTTATGAAATCGCTTCAATCATTTGTAATAGCCCTGTATAAGCTCCCTTTCGTTATTGTCTACTCACTGGTTACCTTAATATTCCTCTTCATATGTTAAATACTTTCATAATTTCATAACTGCAATATCAGACAGTATACGTCCTAAATCTTGGCTGTACATTTGGTCAACACTAACTCTTTCTCCATCGCCTTCTCCATTTCAGCCATACAGTTCTGGAACAAACTACGTAGCTAACCTGCTTGTTTTCCAGAACCATTCTTCATTCGCGAAATCAATACTTTACCTATTATCATCGGTGTAGCTTCCCTCTTGGTACTTGAGAGCTGTTTTAGTTTTGTCCAGTACAGAAAAAGTACAGCATCTCTGTCGCATTGTCAAAACTATCGACTAATTTCTTATCCCTATCAATCTCCGTCTTCTTCCTCCCATTTCACCCGCTAATTTACCATTCTGTTCTTTGCACTTCCTCTGATCAATCAGTATCTTTTTCAACAATTATTTTCTTTTGCACTGCTGCTACACATTTTTGTTAAATTTCGTTACTCAACTTGACCAGAAAGTAATGAGAAAATTTCTTAACACAGTGGTAGTAAAACTAACATTTCTTACACTTTACATGTTCATTAATATATCTGTTAAGATTATTATTAGCTACTGGCTCACTCTTTTCTTCATAAATTGGATATTGTGATAACCGTTTAAATATAAAGTTAGAACTTAGTTAGCCGTGTTCTCCAAGAACCTGACCAACTAATTTGGTGGTATGCGTTTAGTACAACCGCCTTCATCAATTGCCAGTAGCACAGTAATAGGTTTCGTAGGCTCTTTACAGTCCATTCTAGGGCAACGCCTATGTCTGATGTTATCCAAGGGATGATGTGTATCGACTTGTATTTCGACCTGGGTTTTATCTCATCTGCCAGATCCCTGCTGTGGGAAGTGGTTTCCAAATTATTGGTTTCTGTTAGAGCGATGTCTGCCAGGAAGGTGAGTTCTTCATGTTTACTGATTACGCTTATGTGAATCCCACTACGAGGGATTTTTTATTGGATATTACGCCTCGGTTAATTTTGAAAAAAAAATGTTCAATTCTGTGTGAAATCTTATGGGACTTAATTGCTATGGTCATCAGTCCCTGAGCTTACACACTACTTAATCTAAATTATCCTAAGGACAAAAACATACATCCATGCCCGAGGGAGGACTCGAACCTCCGCCGGGACCAGCCGCACAGTCCGTAACTGCAGCGCTAATTTTGAAATTTTTGTTTTCCACAATAGTGAGAGGATTATTATTATTATACACGTTACAGGCCTTTTATCAGACCAAGCGAAACATTCATTACTAATTGTTTTTCATGTTCTCCTTCATTCGTTCACTAAAGGCTCTCTTCCTTTCCTCCGGCCACTGTGATTTTTGGGCTGTAGATGCTGTTTTCTCTGATATCGCTTCCCATTTGTACACCTTGTGTCTATAGATGCCTTCGTCCATGACGTCTTCTAAATCTATCTGAGCTCTTTCCAGATCGATTTTCACTTCTGTCATCCAGGGTATGGTGGTCTTCAGTCTGGATGTACCTGAGGACTCTGTTGGTGATTGCTTATGTGTCCATAAAATTTTAGTCGCCTCATTCTAATGTCCGGTGCGATATTGGAGAACTTCACTGTGGTGTCGTTGGATTATTATTATTGTTATTATTACTACTGTTCTTATTTCGTTACTATACACATCATGTACTTACCTTAGTTATAAAAAAACTGTCTCAAGGCCCAGCCTTATTAGATGAAATAAATCCATCAGTAAGCAACATGAAACTTCAGATTGACATAAAATCCTCTTAAGGGTCCTATATAACACGTTAGAAAAAAAGGCAGACAAATTAGACGGTGAATACCAGGAAGGATTTCGAAAATGGTCTTGTGCAGTCTAAATCTTCAATCTTAAAACGATCCTTCAAATTCACAAAACTAAACAGATAGCAAAATTTTCAACAGGCGGGTCCTGTTTAACGGTCTAGAGGAATTCTAAGTTCTAAAATTAAAAAGAAGTTCGTCACCAGAAAAATCTTGACCAACACATCAAAAGTCAATATTTTAGGACTACTTTTTGGACTGTTCTTGATCAAAACAGGAGTTAAACTAGGAGGTGGATTACCGCCATTACTGTTCAGTTTATTTCTAGAAAACGTGATACGGTACTGGAAATATGAAAGTAAAGGTATAAATTCTAGCAGAAGCTGCGAAAATAAAATTCGCCATCATTCTCTACCATTTAATTATGACATTGCAATCCGATCCAATAAAACCTCAGAAGCGTTGCAGTCCGTAGAGAATCTCCATTAAATATCGGTAAAAGCTGTGTTCCTAATTTCATAAGACAACACGCGCTACGCGGTTTGCTCAGGGTAAAGATTTAACAACTAACGTTTATTCACAATCACAAAATTTAGCTTAATCTCCTGAATAGATACTAATTTTTAGAACATTTCTCGTTGAGAATATCAGTTTGCTTGCCAAAATATTTTAAAATTTGAACAGTTCTTGGGTATCCAACTGGGTAGCGTCGTAATTACTCCACAATATTTCGGCAGACGTACACGCTGCCATCTTCAGGTGGATCCTGACGAATACCCGAGAATTGTTCAAATTGAAAATACGTTGGAAAAACTTCAGATCGCATTGTAAAATTTGATTAAAAAGACTGTTTGAGAAGCTGATGTTTGTTGATCAACGATACTTGCTCCGTTCACCGCCAACGCTTGCTATCATGGTGTAATATGGTCTGAAGATGGTCACTTTTTGACCGAAACCGGTTGTTATTGTCATTATGTATTTTATTACGGTCAATACAGTTTCTAATTCAGTTTCACAATGTTGTTGTTGTGGCGTTCAGTCCTGAGTCTGGTTTGATGCAGCTCTCCATGCTACTCTATCCTGTGCAAGTTTCTTCATCTCCCAGTACCTACTACAGCCTACATCCTTCTGAATCTGCTTAGTGTGCTCATCTC
This sequence comes from Schistocerca americana, assembly GCF_021461395.2. Lineage (NCBI taxonomy): Eukaryota > Metazoa > Arthropoda > Insecta > Orthoptera > Acrididae > Schistocerca > Schistocerca americana. The sequence continues at coordinate 488,928,464 of NC_060126.1, read as the reverse complement.
TTGGTCTCCCTCTACGATTTTTACCCTCCACGCTACCCTCCAATACTAAATTGGTGATCCCTCGATGTCTCAGAACATGTCCTACCAACAGATACCTTCTTCTAGTCACGTTGTGCCACAAGCTCTTCTTTTCCCCAATTCTATTCAATACCTCCTCATTAGTTATGTGATCTACCCATCTAATCATCAGCATTCTTCTGTAGCACCACATTTCGAAAGCTTCTATTCTCTTCCTGTCTAAACTATTTATCGTCCATGTTTCACTTCCATACATGGCTACACTCCATACAAATACTCCCAGTAACGACTTCCTGACACTTAAATCTGTACTCGATGTTAACAAATTTCTCTTCTTCAGAAACGCTTTCCTTGCCATTGCCAGTCTACATTTTATATCCTCTCTACTTCGACCGTCATCAGTTATTTTGCTCCCCAAATAGCAAAACTCCTTTACTACTTTAAGTGTCTCATTTCCTAAACTAATTCCCTCAGCATCACCCGACTTAATTCGACTACATTCCATTATCCTCGTTTTGCTTTTGTTGATATTCATCTTATATCCTCCTTTCAAGACACTGTCCATTCCGTTCAACTGCTCTTCCAAGTCCTTTGCTGTCTCTGACTGAATTACAATGTCATTGGCGAACCTCAATGTTTTTATTTCTTCTGCATGGACTTTAATGGCTCTGAGCACTATGGGACTCAACTGCTGAGGTCATTAGTCCCCTAGAACTTAGAACTAGTTAAACCTAACTAACCTAAGGACATCACAAACATCCATGCCCGAGGCAGGATTCGAACCTGCGACCGTAGTGGTGTTGCGGTTCCAGACTGCAGCGCCTTTAACCGCACGCATGGACTTTAATACCTACTTCGATTTTTTCTTTTGTTTCCTTCACTGTTTGCCCAATATACAGATTGAATAACATCGGGGAGAGGCTACAACCCTGTGTCACTCCCTTCCCAACCGCTGCTTCCCTTTCATGCGCCTCGACTCTTATAACTGCCATCTGGTTTCCGTACAAATTGTAAATAGCCTTTCGCCCCCTGCCACCTTCAGAATTTGAAAGAGTGTATTCCTATCAACATTGTCAAAAGCTTTCTCTAAGTCTACAAATGCTAGAAACGTAGGTTTCCCTTTCCTTAATCTTTCTTCTAAGATAAGTCGTAGGGTCAGTATTGCCACACGTGTTCCGACCTTTCTACGGAATCCAAACTGATCTTCCCCGAGGTTGGCTTCTATCAGTTTTTCCATTCGTCTGTAAAGAATTCGGGTTAGTATTTTGCAGCTGTGACTTATTAAACTGACAGTTCGGTAATTTTCACATCTGTCAACACCTACTTTCTTTGGGATTGGTATCATAATGATACTCGGATTAAAAGAAGGAAAACCTGCTAAGTTCAAAGACGGTACACAGTTTGACACAACGAATAAAAATAATGTCTCCGTGATTTTAGAGAGTTTGGGAACTGGACAGATGTTGGGCCTGTCGCTGTCGCGACCGCGAAGTCGGGGACCAGTGGCCTGCGTGTGGCGCTGCGCGCTGTAACAAAGGACGGTCGCCGGTGCCTTCCAGAGTCGCGGTGCGTCGCCGGGGCGGCTGGCGGCCGGCAACAGCGAAGACGCTGACCTCGGCGGCGCACGCAGGACGGGCGCCGGCCTTGATCTTCACGCAGGAGCGAACGACCGCGGCGGCGCGGCGGTGTCTGCCGGCCACCGCCCCCTCCCCCATTCCCACCGGCCGGCGCCTGATTTATCTAAATATGTCGCCTCTCAGGCGTGGTCCGAGGGTTGCAGACCGCCTATAAAAGCCCAGGCGTCGTCTGCGAAAGGCACTTCTGCTCTCCAGCAGCTTACAGCGTAGCCACCAGCCGACGCCACCACACCGCCCAGCACCATGAACTCTGTAAGTACTCGACGCACCAGTACTTTCGTTACTGCTTAACCCGCTACACTTAGCAGGCCCACTTCCTTTATCGCGCTGGGGCGTGCCCAGAGCTGTGGACCACATCCAAGTCCAGCCTAGGCCCTTTACTTCTTGTAAATCGTATGCGCGTCTAACGATCTGAAACTATTCGCAATTTACACTGTCTGCTAACACAAAAACTTCTCTTTCGTCACTTACCCTATGCTTCGGAGTCTGCAGCTCGTGTTCTAATGGTTAACTGGTGCCTCTAGATCACGGAGTCCCTCGTTCGATTCCCGACAACATTGGAGACTTTCTCCATCCGCAAACTGTTTGTGTTGTCCTCATCATTTCATCATCATTAGGGAAAATAGCGAGACTGAATAGTGTAAGGACTGGGAATGTTCGGGCGCTGATAATCGCGTCTTTGAGCCCTCCACAAACCAAAGATCATCATTATGCTTCGGAAATAGATGAACCATAGGCTCACGACCACATCCAAGTCCAGCCTAGGCCCTTTACTTCTTGTAGGTCGTATGCGCGTCTAACGCTCAGATACTATTACGAATTTACACTATCTACTAACTCAAAAACCTCTCTTTCATCACTTACCCTATGCTTCGGAGTCCGCAGCTCGTGCTCTAGTGGTTAGCTTTGCTGCCTCTGGATTGCGGAGTCCCGGGCTCAATTCCCAGCTAGATCTGGGACTTTCTCCATCCGGAGACTGAGTGTTTGTGTTGTCCTCATCATTTCATCATCATTATGGAAAATGGCGAGACTGAATAGCGTAAGGATGGGAATTTATACGAGAGCTGATAATCGCGTCTTTGAGCGCTCCACAAACCAAAAATCATCATTATGCTTCGGAAATAGATGGACCATAACCTCACGACCCTTATATGTGGATATGATTTCACGGCCTCACCTGGGTCTACGAGAAGCTGTTTAACTAGCCTTGTAGCTGACATCACTAACCCGTGTTTGAGATTTTTTTTTAATCTAATCTACTAGCGTTCTGCTCTGAAAAAATTTTCCATAGTTATCTATCTGAACTAGGATTTCGCGCTATGCAGTTGTTTAACTAAACGGAGGAAAAGTCTGAAATGACATATTGAACACCACTCCGCCTAATGTTTCTTCGCCTCAATATGCACTCTAAAGACTGTCTGCCTTCTGAACTGTACTCAATCATAAATTATATGCGTTAGCCCTCGGTTAATGTACTAGCGTTCCGCTCTGAAAGAACTTTGCAGGGTTATCTAACTGAACTAGGACTTCGCGCTATGCAGTTGTTAGAAAGTAACTAAACGGAGGAAAAGTATGAAATGACAAACTGAGCACCACTCCGCCTAATGTTTCTTCGCCTCAGTATGCACTCTAAAGACTGTCTGCCTTCTGAACTGTAGTCAACCGTAAATTCTATACATCAGCCCTCGGTATAGACTTAAATGTTAACATATTGATAACGTTTGCTCTCGCCATCGGTAGATAAAATTAGCATTTCAGTAGATGCCCTTTCCCTGAAACCATGTCTACTGTTTTGCGCCTAGTAAGGTGACACGCCGCTAAGACTCTGGACTCGTACTCGTAAGGACGTCGGCTCAAATCCCAGTCCGACCACGCTCATTTAGGATCTCATTGATTTCCCTAACGTGAATGCTGGTATTGATCGTGTGAAATGGTGCTACCGATCACCTTCCCCATCATAGACCAATATGATTTTGGATTTCGTCTCTAAAGACCTCGACGTAGACGAGACTTTAACCCAAACCTTCTTTCCTTCACACATAGGAGTACCTGATCAAGTTCGCACTAGTCGATACTGCGTGCACGTGGTAGCACTTAACAGAGGGTTTGCGACAGCGTTGCTGCTGCCGTTCTAACCCGCTGTTCGAAAACAATGAAGCCGTCTGCAACCATTTTCGCCTAGTTACTGTAGTCGATTCTCCCTCTACCATTTTCATCACTTACTTCCCTCCTGTACCAAATTTACTATTCCTCACCATTACAGGACGTCTTACTACCCTATGCCTGCTGTACGCCAGGTACTGCGATAATGCATGTTTGGGCAACCTCACCAGCGTTTGGCTGAAATGATTTAGGGAAACTATGAAAAATTTTAATATTTACGGTGAGGCGGTGATTTGAACACCTTTTCTGCGTCTGTTGCTACAACAGTACGACTAACGTTGTCAAACACCTCTGCACATCACTGTCAAACGTGGTGTAGTGATCACTTAACTGCACAAAAATGCGATTCGCAAGGTCACTCGCGAGTACCTCGATATTCTACACATCATATCTGGCAGAAGGAAAAGACTAATGCAGTTCACAATATGCAGGTCACAACGAAATATAAAAATTAAACTGAAACTAGAGTGGGGTTAGAAAATAGTGAAGCAGATTCTGATGATATAAAAAAATCTGCCCGACAGAATTTTAAAACTTTAAAATTGGTAGTGTTAGATAGTATAGACGAAATTTTCCGAAATGAAACAATTTATTTTGCTATTTTCCTATAGTCATTTTGAACAAATTTTTAAATCAGTATAGTTCTTCAGATATGAGTGTAGTTTCGCTGCAAAAAGCAGTATGAAAAGTTTAGCGACTAGTCTGTTATCCATTTTCACACAAACTCCGACGGACTCGTCTCACACATTCTAAAACACAACACTCAGTCGAACCACAAAATCGAGAGTATTCCTGAAGAACCCAGTTAGGGATCCACCCAGGATAACTGATACCATTTGTATGTCTTGCTGTCAAGGCGTCGAGTGATCTTGGAACGTCCGCAGCTCGTGGTCGTGCGGTAGCGTTCTCGCTTCCCGTGCCCGGGTTCCCGGGTTCGATTCCCGGCGGGGTCAGGGATTTTCTCTGCCTCGTGATGACTGGGTGTTGTGTGATGTCTTTAGGTTAGTTAGGTTTAAGTAGTTCTAAGTTCTAGGGGACTGATGGCCATAGATGTTAACTCCCATAGTGCTCAGAGCCATTTTTTTGATCTTGGAACGCTGTCAGTAGTTCACCGTGATTGTACTGGGACTTATTGAAGCCGTAAACTGGGAAGTAATTCCAAGGTATCTAGTTCCGGATCGACCCACAGTATTCCTCACTACACCGAACACCCACCAAAAAGCTAGTACCGTTTGTTCAGTATTCACCAACACACTGGGGAGTAGTTATGTACAGTTCAGTTATGTACAGTCCAGTTGATCACTGTACATACTGGCACTATTGGGTCGCCAGTTGAGCAGCAAGCACAATTTTTGACAATTCACCATTTTTACGCTGGTACTTGGCTGAGCCATTAACTTTGGACTAATTATTAAGTATCCAAGTGGACAACTACCCACAGTTGTCAGGTGTACATACACTCCGCCGTTAAGGCACCTGTTGTACAACAAAAACGTTTTTCCAGATCTCCCTTTGGTCATATTATCAATTGGGTGAGACAATAAATTGGGTGAGCCATACAGTGGGTTAGTTGGGTTGGCTTGTTTGTGGGAAGAGACCAAACAGCGAGGTCGTCGGTCTCATCGGATTAGCGAAGGACGGGGAAGGAAGTCGGCCGTGCCCTTTCAAAGGAACCATCCCGGCATTTGGCTGGAGCGATTTAGGGGAATCACGGAAAATCTAAATCAGGATGGCCGGACGTGGGATTGGATCGTCGTCTCCTGAATGCGAGCCCAGTATGCTAACCGCTGCGCCACCTCGCTCGGTAGTGGGTTAATTGAGTAGACCATAGTTGAACAGCACATACGTTCTCCACTGTTCGCCATTATCTGTCTGGGAGTAGGTGTCAGTTGAGACTACCTGTCACCTCGCGCCGCTGGGCCCCCAGCTGATCGGCTGCCTCGCTGTCCACAGTTGGCCGTGATCGCCCTGGCCCTGGTCGCCGCCGCCGCCGCCACCAGCGTGCCCGCCAGCACCAGCCTGGTGCGCGACGCCGCCGTCGTGTCGCCCTACGTCGGCTCCTACGTGGCGCCGGTGGTGCCGTCCACAGTGGTCGCCAGCGGCGTCGTGCCCGCCGCCGGCGTCAAGACCGTCGACGGGAAGACCGTGCCCTACCCCTACACCTACCAGAGCGTCTACCCCGCCGGAGTCTACCCAGCCGGAGTCTACCCCGCCGGCATCTACGGCGCTGGCATCTACGGCGCCGGCTACCCCGCCATCGTCCCCCACGTCTACTAGACCCGGCTGCCGCACCCACGACTCCTTGACACTGCCCTCGAATCGATCACATTCCCTATCTGCCTAGCTGCGTGTGTGTCTCTCTGTATGTCTGTATAAAGTTAAAAAATCCGAATAAAGTGCCCGTGGTATTTTATTCAAGCTACTGTGTCCTTATTTTAATTTATGTATTTATCCCAACAAGATTACGACCATCAGGTCTTTATTTACATCAAACCAACAATTCCATGTAAGTATTTTGCATAATGATGACGTAACTTTGACAATGATATGGAGGTGATAGGACTATACTGACAAGGGAACCTCCCCATCACGCCCCCCTCAGATTTAGTTATAATTTGGCACAGGGGATAGTCCTTGAAAAACTGAACACAGATCAATCGAGAAAACAGGAAGAAGTTGTGTGGAACTATGAAAAAATAAGCAAAATATACAAACTGAGTAGTCCATGTGCAAGATAGGCAACATCAATGAGACGATTGAGCTCAGTAGCGCCGTGGTCCCGTGGTTAGCGTGAGCAGCTACGGAACGAGAGGTCCTTGGTTCAAATCCTCCCTCGAGCGAAAATTTTATTTTCGCAAAGTTATGATCTGTCCGTTCGTTCATTGACGTTTCTGTTGACTGTTACAAGTTTAGTGTCTGTGTTTTGCGACCGCACCGCAAAACCGTGCGATTAGTAGACAAAAGGACATGCCTCTCCAATGGGAATCGAAAACATTTGATCACAAGGTCATAGGTCAACCGATTCCTCCACAGGAAAACACGTCTGATATATTCTATACGACACTGGTAACGGCATGAGCGTCACATGACAGGAATATGTTGTCGACCCACCTAACTTGTACACTTGGCGACTGGGTTTTACCTTGCCCGATTTAGGTTTTCTTGTGGATGTGATAATCACTCCAAAAAAGTGATGATCACATAAGAGTGTGTCACTATACTGCAACAAATTAATGCAACAGTTTCACTGTCGCAGAGGTTTCCCTATGCTCTGTCAAAACATATGCTTTTAACGTTTTCTAATTTTTCCTTGTGTAGACCGTCAAATCCTCTATATGTCCAAGCAAATCTGAACATGTCCTGGAATTTTGGAGAACGAAGTTGATTATGTGTGAGTGCCTGAACCTTGATAACTGTCTGAAAATAAAAAAAAATTGTCGCTCGAAGGAAGGCTTGAACCAAGGACCTCTCGTTCCGCAACTGCTCACGATAACCACGGGACCACGGCGGTCCTGAGCTCAGACGTTTCCGTGATGTTGCCTATCTTGCGCATGAACTAGTCAGTTTGTATATTTTGCTTATTTTTTTCACAGTTCCACACAACCTCTTCCTGTTTTCTCGATTGGTCTGTATTCAGTTTTTCAAGGCCTATCCACTGTGCCAACTTATAACTAAATCTGAGGGGGGTTGTGATGGGGAGGTTCCCTTGTGACTAACCCCCCAGGGTAGCCGAGAGCTGTAACGCGCTACTTCTTGGTTTCGGGTAGGCGCGCTGGCCCCAGATCGAATCCGCCTGGCGGATGGACGACGACGGCCGGTGTTCCGGCCAGCCAGGATGTGGTTTTTATGTGGTTTTCCACATCCTCCTAGGTGAATACCGGGCTGATCCCCACGTCCCGCATCAGTTACACGACTCGCAGACATTTGAAACACATTCACACTATTTCATGATTTACACTAGACGCAGACATCTGGGGTACACTACCTCCATCCCAGGGCGGTATGAGGTGGCGGCAGGAAGGGAATCTGGTCACTCCTTAAAATTAACCTTGCCAATTCCGTACATAACCCTGCCAACCCTGCGCACAATGCGGAATAAAGGCGGTAGCAAAAGAAAGAAAAAAGAAGAGGACTGTACTGAGTAGTTGCAATATTTTCCATCATCGAGATCCACTATACCGTATAAATTCAACCTTGCAGTCACTTCTGAATAAGGTACAGTTACGAGTAAAAGGTGATGTACAGGAAAGTATTACTACATGCAAATCTCTTTAGTAGCATGATGGTATTATAATATACAACTTATTATAAAATATTTAAAAACATGCTTAATGCTATACCAAAACTCATATTAATAATGAGAATCGATGTTACATACACAGGATCGACGAAATATCCCAAAATTAAACATTTTCCTTTATTTGTCATGCGTGTATGCCACTCCCATTTTGAACAAATTTGAACAAATGTCAGTGGCATGCAAAGCATTATCGAACATTCTCTTGCACTGCGTTGAAGACAAACGACTGGTCGAATATCATGGCGGCTTCCGAAGGAGAAAATTATACGCAGAACGGAGTTTTAGCTTAACATGAACAATATGCCACAAAACTATAGCCAGTATTAGAGAATCTGGTGTTGAAGGAAAATTAGCACACGTACTTACTTACTTTACTTTGCCTCACTTTACATGTGGCAAGCGCCTTATCGGCCATCCGCCTGCTCTATGAGCCTCCTCCACTTCCGTCTGTCCAATGCGCTGTTTGTCCAGTTGCTGTTGCTGTTCATCCTAGTTGTGTCCTCCCGAATGTTATCCCGCCATCTGATTCTGGATCTCCAACTTCCTCTCGTTCCATCTATTGTTCTGCTGAATGCCATTCTAGGTAGTCTATTCTGTCATTCTTGCTATATGGTCTGCCCAATTCAACCTTCTCCTCTTGAGCACTTCGACGATGTTACGGTGTTTGTAGAGCCCTCTTAATTCTTCATTTCTTCTTATTCTCCATTCCACGTTATTTTTGTCGTACACAGGTCCAAAAATTTTCCTTAGTACTTCTATTTCTAATATTGTTTTTCTTCATCTTCCTTTCTAAATATTAATGTTTCACATTCATGTAACATCACAAGTATAATGGTCGATTGATATAAGCGGATTTTGAAGTTACTGCTAAGTGATGTACTTCTTAGAATTTTGATGAAACTAAAAAGTGTCTTGTTTGCTGTTGCTGAACAGGCATCTATTACTATATCTGTTCTGTTGTTATTACTAAAAAGACTTTCTAGGTACTTCAAGTGGTCAACAGTCTTGAAACTGAATCATCTACAGTCAGAGGTGCATCTTTTCTGGTTTTCTGACTATGGGCAGGTATTCTGCCTTTTCTTCATACACGGGTAATCCTGATTTTGCAGCAACTTTGTAGTAATTTTGCATCATTCTCAGTCATTCTGTTTTGGAACTACTTATTAGTGCTACAGCATCTGCATAGGCAAGTCTTGTAGTGTTCATATCCTGTAACTGGATCCCTTGTGGACTGGTTATAGAAAATTCTCCATCGACCTTCTCTAGGACAAGGTTAAATAAAATAGGAGCAATGGCATCCCCTTGTCTCAGTCCAGTGCACACCTTAAAATCTTCAGTTTCTCCTACCGGTGTCTTTATGAGACATGAAGTTTCGTCTATACACATTTTAACTAATCTGATTAATTTTAATGGTATTTTAAATTCCTTCATTATATTAAGGAGTGTCCGTCGGTGTATGCTATCATAAGCCTTTTTAAAATCTACTAATAATATGCGGACATCTACACTGAATTCCCACGCCTTCTCAGTTACTTGTCTTAGGGTGAATAAGTGATCTAATGTGGAGCTGTTTCTGCATAAACCGCATTGGTAGTCCCCAGTCAGTTCTTCTGTTATTGGAATCAGCCTGTGTAATAGGCAGCTCGATATGATTTTGTAGGTGACACCCAGTAAGGCAATTCCTCTGTAGTAATCACAAACAAGTGGATCATTCTTCTTAAATATGGGTCACACAATTGCAGTTTTCCAATCTGCAGGAATGGTTTCTGTCTTCAAAATTGTTTCTATTAACACCTATATTTCTAATTTCAGTTGTGGATCTCCGTTCTTTAGTAAGTCAGCATATATCTGGTCTTCCCCACAAGCCTTATTATTCTTTAATTTCTTTATTGTTTGCTGTATTTCATTTACTGATGGGGTAGCAACTGTAACAGCTGTATCAATTGTATCAAGTTCTTCAAATTTAAAGTAAGAGTGTGGGTCATTGCAGTTAAGAAGTTGTGAAAAGTATGTCTTTCATCTTTTTTGTATGTCACTTTTGTTGGTCAACTTTTTCCCATACTGATCCTTTATGAAGTGTTCCCTTTTACTGAATTTACTGAATGATTCTTTTTTATATTTTGATACATCTGCTTTGTCCTGTGATGTTGGAAATCATCCTCTGCTACTCTGATCAAATTGTTATAGTATTCCCTTTTCTCTTGTCTTAGGGTTCTTTGCGTTTCTTCATGGAGTTTATAGTATCTTTCCTTCAGTGTTATATTGTCCCTGTTTCTAATCGATGCATTCCTCGGCTTTCTTGTTTCCGTCACTTTTTCATGACACTTTGTGTTAAACCAAATTTTATTAGGTCGTTTTCTTTTACCTATGAATTTGGAAGCTGCTTCTTGAATATAGCTCTTCAGGTGCCTCCATTTGCTTTCGATATCCTGTGGTTCTGCATTGGTGCGCCTCGGTTTTGTTAGATTGTTCTCTATTTCTTTTGTAATTTCTTTTCTGTTTCTATTTACCTTCGTTTTGACTTTCAGTTTCATTTTCGATGTGATTAACGTGTGGTATGTGTCACAATCCGCTCCCCTAAAGGCTCCTACATCTTTAATACTGTTTTGGAATCTCTTCCGGATATCTACATGATCTATTTGATTTCACACATAACCTGTGAAAATCTAAGAAATACAATATATAAAATTAAGATTATGAGAGTAATGTCTCAGCCATTTTAAACACAAACGGGTGTTAGACAATACGAAAGCTTAAAAGATTGGCTGGTTAACTTAGCGTTAGAAAAAATTGTAAGAATCTGGGTATTTGCTCCAAAATTCTCAAAATTTAACCAACATTCACAGTGAGGAAAACAAATGGAATCAAGGTGAACTGTCTGGCTTTTGCAGATGATTTTGCAATACTTTTAGAAAATCTGACAGGAACAGTTGCTCAAATAAATCTTCTGGAGAACGTACAGAATACGACTGAAATCAAAATTTTAGTTGAAAAAAAAAACAAAATTTGAAACAAATATAAGAAATTGCACCAAAGTACAGAGACTCACAAATAGGCCAAATTCAACAAGCTAGTAAACTTAGGTACATTAAAAAAGTTATACAACAGAATGGACAAGAAAACTTTGCCGTGGATGTAAGAGTTATTACAGTGGAAAGGGTGGTTTTACAGAAAGTATCTACGACACGAAATGTACAGACTCGTTATAATTGAAGTTAAACTTTCAAACTGCTGTAGGAATAACACAACTGGTCAGAATGATGTCAAATTGCAAAGAAATATTATCGGAGAAGGGGAAAACGTATGGCAGAAGAAACATTAATAGTTACAAAATGTAGCAATAGATGGTAAGCATCATAATGTGATAGTGGTCGACTACAAGTGGCAAATGAATCGTAAGATGTACATTTGCCGTTAAACAAACTGTACTACTCAGTGTGTAAGGGTGTACAGGTGTGATACAGTTAGTTAGGTAAGCCCATCCACCACGTCAATGTCATATCATATTGGATGGAAAAAATCGGTTTTTTAATTGTACTGAGGCCAAGAACATGATTAAAAGCATCACTCACTTCGGGTTTTAACTGCTCTGAGTCCAAAAACCGCACAAAAAGCATCACTCACTTCGGTTTTTAACTGCCCTGAGGCCAAAAACCGCATAAAAAGCATTAGTCACATCGGTTTCTAATTGTCGTGAGGCCAAAATCCGCATAAAAGGCGTAAATCACAACGGTTTTTAATTGTCTTGAGCCCAAAAAACGTATAAAAAGCATCACTCAAAATGAAATCGGATTATTAATTTCAGTGTGACTGGAGCAAAACATGTTCAATATGCTGTCCACCGTTTTATGCAACAAGTTGAAATCGAGAAACAGCATGTTCCACAACTGCTCTAAGTGTTTCCGGGGTCACATTCAGAATCTGTTGTAGACTGCGTGCCTTCAATGCAGCTAGGTTTGCATCTTTCAGATACCTTACAGGCAGAAGTCACGAGGTTTAAGATCAGGTGGTCGGGTCGGCCAGGCTGTAGGGAAATGGCGGCTGATAATTCTAGCATTTTCGAAATGGCACTTCAGCAGCTGCTTAACTGAATATGCAGTATGAGGAGGTGCGCCATCTTGCATAAAAATGGTTCCATCCACACATCCACGCTTTTGGAGAGCTGCAATGACGAGGTTGCGCAAAATACAGTCATAGCGCTTACCAGTGACAGTACACGTAACAGGACCGGAAGCACCTGTTTCTTCAAAAAAATATCGTCCTAGGATAAATCATGCCGTAAACCCGCAACACACTGTGACCTTTTCCGGATGTAGTGGTACTAGTTGTTTTGCGTGTGAATTTTCCGTGGCCCATATTCGACAATTCTGTGTACTGTTATATCCTGTTAGATGGAAGTGGGCTTCGTCTGTCCATAAGATCTTCCAGGGCCTATCATTTTCCACTTGCAGGCGAGAAAGAATTTCTAAAGCAGAGGTCTCTCTTGCTGGCAGCTAAACAGAAAGCAACTCGTGCACATGGATAATTTTGAATGGATAGAAGGATGTTTCGATGGATTTTATGCACGGAGCTCAAGGGTATGTCCAATGATCGGGCACATCTCCGTACACTACACGTTTGCACACCACCACTCATCTCCTCCTGCATTTCCTTGGCCACAGCTTCCACTGACGTCGAATCAATTCGTTTCCTCCCTCTACCATGTTGCACAGCAAAAGAACCCGTCTTTTCGAATTTCCGAATCATTTTCTCCAGACTCACGGCAGTCACCGGACCAACGCCTTTTTTCCAAACCCTTCAGTGTCTGGAACATCTGCAGAGTGACGTGTGCCCAGTCATCATTCTTGTAATACAGCTTTACAAGCAGAGTGCGATCCTGCGCTGAGACAGTCATGGTGAACGTCGCAGACGCGAAAGGAGGAAAGGTGGTGGACGCGGCATGTTTATACTAACTTCAATGGGTCGCGCGCATGACAGGTGTTTCCATTTACATATTCAAATGATTCAAATGGCTCTGAGCACTATGGGACTTAACATCTGTGGTCATCAGTCCCCTAGAACTTGAAACGTCCCCTTTCAACAATTATACATGACTGTGCTTAAACTGACACACAATAATTTGTTAGCGCAACGCAATCTGACTTTCAAAATTCCCTACAAAAGAATGGCCCTGACTAACATTAAGCTATACCTTTCACAAATCACTTACCTCACAAAAATCTTCGCTGCTCAAGCTACTGCAATACAGCGAGCGCCACTACTGCCAGCTAAATAAAAGATTCAAACTATGGAAGGCACTAACTACTGATAGGGATAGTTAGCAAATGAAAGATATTAATAGAGAACAAACAATGTATTTACCTTGATATCATCATATACAAATATAGCAGTTCATGACAAATTTGAAAACTCCGCCATCTCTCTCCCCACATCCACCACTGCTGGCGGCTCACCTCCAACTGCGCAACGCTACACGCTGTTCACAGCCAGCTGCCTAACACTACAATGGCGAGTATTACAACAATGCAAAGCAGCCACAGACTGCACACAGCATAGCCAGTGATTTTCATACAGAGGTGGCGTTACCAATAAAAAAACCTAAACAGCCTACTTACATAGCCCCCATGCTCCTCAAAAAAAATTTTACAAATTTTTTTTGGGCTCTGGCCAATACATATTTGTTAAATTTTTTTTTCACAATTACAATAACAAAGAAATCAGATGCACACACTTATTGATAAATGTTGGTCAAAAGCTAAAAATTTCTCACAGTCCATAAAGACAGTCCTCATCATTCGTCACAGTAAAATTGCAGTGTTTTTCTCAAAGTCTGACCAGTAAAAGACAATGCACACAGACGTAGTGGATTTCCATGCAGTCTTGAAGAAGTAGTGTTGTCCTTCCAACGGAAAGACAGTGCTGACTCGACATGCAGACAGGTAATGGGCCACAACAGAGTAAACCCACAGCAGAGTCAGTCGACGTTTTGAAGAATATTGGTAGTGAGGTCATCACAGAGCAGACCCACTGTAGTCCTGGTAGGAATTACGGTACTGGTGGGCCACCAGAGGTGCAGACCCACTGCAGTCCTTGTACCAATTGGTGGGCCATCAAAGATGCAGACCCACTGTAGTCCTGGTAGAGACAGCCAGCAGCCATCTGTTGCAAATGTGCAGGTGCACAATCACCATCGAAGAGTCTTGCGGACAATATAGCAAGTCCATAAACCACCACTTGTGCACTCACAAAGTTTCTGGAATTGTCCTTAGATCCAGCAATGCTGTTATCCAGTCCCTTGCTTAATCATTAACACACGTGCAAACACTATCAGTCCCTACTTCTCACATATTGTCCATGTACTATGACCAACAGAAACGTGTGCAGTGAAATGTTACTTAATTTGAAGAACTGGTAACAATTACAATTTGGTAACATAAAAATACAATAACAAAGGTACATGATACATCATTAAAAACATAACAATACAGATAACATTTGTAGTAATACAGGCTTTACAAAAGAATCGAAATAACATATACATCAGTGTTACAGGAATTATAAGTACCTACATAAAGATCAGAATAGCTTTGGAAACAACAACTTCACACATGAGCATTAAAACAAAACAGAATAAATAATGTCTAAACATCTTTACAAAGTAAATAACATAGTATTAGAAAAATTCTACACCATAGCTCTCATCAGCTAAACACATAAAGACAGGAAAAACACAAATATACAAGAGTACACAAACATATAGAGGGATGACACAAAAGGAAAGGACAGGGTTTGTTTTACTGCAGTCCAACCCAAAACTTCATATATCTTTCCTCTTATTTCATCCTTTGTTTCCACCAAAAAAATTCTATCTAAGCATGCTTTCTGTATTTATATGTTCACACATTTCTCACCTCAACATTTATTTCCAAGAAAATCCTACCTAAACCTGTTTTCTGTACTTTTTTTTGTATAGCTCCTCAATGCATTTCTTCCAATTCATCGAAACTCATTCTCTTAGAGGCTACCTACTCTTAAGCTAACTTAAATCTACTGAGCTCAGATGCTAAACTAAGGGACGAGGCAATGCAGCATCACATAACAAATTATCACAAACAGCAATGACAAAAAAATGCCAATTTGCAAAGCAAGCAGCAGCAAATCTAAATTAACAGATAAAATGCAAAATTACAACTAATATGAGCCAATGTGCAGCAACATGAAAAATAAATGAGTAGTAAAATTGGCTTAGCAGAGTAACACAAAGTCAAATTCAGTAACACTACGCCTGGCAAACAGCAGTAACTTATACCTAAACATGACATAGCTCAAGCAGAAAAAATATTACAGTAAAAACAACAATGCAGATAAGGGAAATGTATATTCACATCTTAATATCTATGTAATTAAAGTGGTGCACCACAACAACTTATTGTAAAAGGAATATTACCATGTACTTGAAAAGAATATTATGTATGCAGTTACTGTTACTAGTTCCTTCTTATTGTTCTTTCCTTTCCAAGAGCTCCTTTATCGAAGAATGTGGGTCATAAAATAATTATTTAATAGATCTGTTGACAGAAAGTGTTCACATTAGCAAATGCATTTTATTTTATAAAAGCAATGCTGCAACACAGCTGGAAACCAGATGTCAAACGAAATAAGCAATTACGCAAACCAAAGCATAAAAACATCATTCAATAGTCATGTGGCATTTCGTAACTCAGTAGCTCTCAACTCTCGTAGAAAGACACTTGTCATAATCAGGTGTGCAGATGTACGAATATTTCCCATCAATTCATAAGCATTTCAGTAATTAGCACAAAGTACGAGTAACCATATGGTTTCAGGTAATGAGCGTGTGATATTTGCGATGCTTTCTACAAAGGAACGTCAATAGCCAGGAAATGGCCTCCCTTTTTTTTCTACCTGTGCCGCTGAAAGGCTAATGTCGTTTTTTTTTTTTTTTTTTTTTTTTTTTTTTTTTTTTTTTTCGGGCAGCTGTCGCCCAGGTGGGTGCCCGCGACGCATTACGTGCAGGTGGTCACTCAACTTTCTTACGGAAAAATTTACGACAGCAGTTTCCGATACAGTGACAGTCTCACATAAAAATATTTCACAGGTCAAGAATTAGCGTTGCAAATCTGTAGAAACAAAATCCTATGAATATAACAGTGTCCAAAAAAATTTTCTGTGGCATTGTGATACATTCACACATGATTCACACATGTACACACATTTCATAACTCTAAAGTATGATTCTTGGTTTCCAACATCCTTTTCCATAAGTCAGAGTCCCTAATCACTATTCATTACTCCTTACCTTATTACACATATATATATATATTCGTCGACGCGTCAATCTTGCGACGGCACTTCAATATTTCATCATAATAAATACATAGCATAACCAAATTCCTCATATAGCATCAGCTTATTGATCATAAACATACCTCAACAGCATAATACACATCGTGTCATCTGCCTCAAACGTACTTTAAAAATCATGAATCCATACCAAATACATCATTCAAAGCTCTCATAGTATCACAATGGTTCCGAAAATATATGAACAGTTCACAAAGTACAAACAACATACAATTTTGTAAGTGTGAAGTTATCCAACGGTGTAATTACGTAAACGTCTGTCACTGATGTAGTAAAATAAATGCTTGTCTCTCTCAGGTAAATAATCAGACAGCTGTGTAATTTGTGTGTTAGAGAAATATGGTACCGATGTGTAAAGTTGTATAAGCAAATACCATATTAGCTAGGGTTCCTTGTGGTTGCCACACAAATGGTACACAAAGTAGGCTTATACCCCCCTGAGGATTAATGTAATTATACCCTCAGGTGTTACAGATTACAGCAATGGAATGAAATGTATCACGGAAAACTTTCTTTGTAATTCAAATATCTTTAAAAATAAATGTTTTAAGTACAACCTTAATCACTGAAATGCGTGTCCTGCAGCGCTAAATGTGCATCTTGTTGTAAGATAATCTCTGTGGAAGTGTCGTAGTTATCGTCCTCCAAAAGCTAAGTTCTGCAGAAGCCAATGTACTTACCTCATGATAAACAAAAGTGAAATGCT
This sequence comes from Schistocerca americana, assembly GCF_021461395.2. NCBI lineage: Eukaryota > Metazoa > Arthropoda > Insecta > Orthoptera > Acrididae > Schistocerca > Schistocerca americana. Next base: position 488,911,255 of record NC_060126.1, on the reverse strand, counting down.
TTGCGTATAGATATCTTAGTTATTACGCTTATTGTTGTGATGAAGAAATTACTGTGCTGTAACGTATTGTTGTGCTACGGAAAAGGCTGTCTCATTGTAGCTATATCACAAAAGTTACTATTAAAACATGTTTTACTTTCCAGAATAATACAGAAAAACTGTGCAGATATAAAACAGATACTCCGCAAAAGCAACAATGTAAATTGTCACACATTAGTAACGTCGTGATATAAATCGTGTAGCTGTCCCATAAACTAACCACTGTGTCATCTGGTATCTCACAGAAAGTACTTTAAATACAGAATGTATTTTCAGGTAACCAAAATGTTGCATTAAAATCCCATTAGCAGTACTGGTAAATGTTCTAAGTATGTAAGCCTGATAGTCGTTACGTAATCGTGCAACTAACAAGCAAGAATGTACAAATACAACACTGTGTCATCTGTTCACTATAACAATGCATTCGTAATTTCTGTTTAAAAATGTTCCCTAGGTTCTAGACTGGATATTTAACTTCAAACATTGTTGTATGTTAGCAGTTTCTTAAGTCTAACACAGCATACTAGTAATGTAAAGTGAAAAGTTATATGGCAAAGACAAAGTTCAAAAGCAGATTATCTTTCAACAAACGGTTTTACATGTGAAATGTGGTGTAAACCTTTACTCTTCCTAGTACGCAGAGTTTCAACTTCAACGCAATTATCATGTGGTATACGTCGGATTCTGTAAGGTCCATTGTAAACTAGAAAGAATTTGTGACTCAAGTGTTTCTTCTTATGTGACAACGAATGAGCTTTAATGAGAACTTTCTGACCAATATACAATTTCTTTGCATTTGCTTTACCGTGTAGTTTTCTCCTTTTGTCTGCTGCAGATTTTATATTTTTAAGAGCCAAATCAATTATGTCTTTGTGTCGAAGTTTACGTGTATTTGGGAAAGGTACAAGCTCTCTGATTCTGTTCGGTGGTTCTTCATTCTTTAGTACAAGAGTAGGTGGTAAAATAGTGGAATCATGAGGCATTTCATTCAGCACATTTTGAAATAAGTGTAAATATCTGTCCAAATGCTGATGCTTTCTATGACAATAAAGTCTGCAAAGCTTATTGATTTCTTTCATAATCCGTTCAGACGGGTTACAATGTGGTGAGTACAATGAAATAAAAACAGGTTTGATTTTATGGCTGCGAAGCATGCGTGACCAAACAGCAGATCTGAATTGAGGTCCGTTATCTGAAATGACTTTGCTAACGTGTCCAACTTCACGTAAGAAATTTTTTAACAAAGGCGTTGGATACAGATCGTCCAGTAGCTTTACGTAACGGAGTGAAAGAAACAAATTTTGAAGTAAGTTCAACAGCGACTAAAACGTACGAAAATCCATTAGATGTTCTGACAAGCGGTCCCAAGAGATCAACAGCAGCAAATTGTTTTAATTTAGAAGGAATAATAGGAAATAACGGAGCACGATGTGAGACAGTAGATGGTTTCGCCTTTTGACAAAGTTTACAAATAGACAAGACTCTTCGAATTCTCTTTTCCATATTGTTAAAATAACAAGTCGTTCGAAGAATATGATAACATTTTCGTGGACCAAAATGTGCGTAGCTGAAATGAATGTACCAAATGAGCTTATTAATAAAATCGTCTGGAATGCAAAGTACCCATAGCTTGTCATCAACAGTGCAGCGTTTGAAGAGTATGTTGTTTCTAACCAGGTAATAATGCCGAATCTGAGTGTATGTCTTTTCATGCCATTTATTTTTGATGTCTTTCCAAATCGGATCTTTATCTTGTTCATGAGCAATGTCCTTTAAAGATGTGGTGATGAAGTTTTCAAAGGCGACTTTCTGAATGTAAAGAATACTGAAATTTTTCTCGAGGTTGCCTTGTGTGTTACTTTTCTCAAGCCCAGCCGGTGCGCGTGACAGCGCGTCCGCAACAATGTTCTCCTTGCCGGGAATGTAGACTATTGTAAAGTGGAATTCTTGCAGAAACAATGCCCAACGTTTTAACCTGTCATGATTTAATTTTGAAGACATAAGAAATTGTAATGCACGATGATCATTGTATACTTTTACGTGCTTACCAGAAAGAAAGAAACGGAATTTGTTAAATGCCCAAACGATAGCTAAAGCTTCTAATTCAGTAACGGAATAATTTTTTTCAGATTTCGTTAGCACTCGGCTAGCAAAAGCAATGGTTTTCTCAACAGTAATGTCATCTTCTATGGCTTCTTGAAATAAATGGGCACCAAGACCGACTTTGGAAGAATCCGTGCTAAGGCAGAAATCTTGTGACAGATCTGGATGAGCTAGTATTGGCGCGTTAAGTAACGCTTCTTTCAAAGAACTGAATTCCAACTGTGCTTGTTCGTCCCAGTTCCAAATAGTATTTTTTCCAGTGAGAGAACAAAGTTTTGGTGTAACTAGAATTTGCATATTCAGAAAACGACGGTAAAAATTTACGAGACCTAGAAAACTGTGGACTTGTTTTTTTGTGGATGGAACTGGAATGGCTCTGATTGCTTCTAACTTTTCAGGATCCGGCTGAATGCCTTCAGAAGAAATAATATGTCCCAAAAACCTCACCTTTGACCTACCGAATTCAGACTTTTCCAAGTTAACTGTAATTCCAGATTCTGCAAAAATACGTAACAAACTGTTGAGGATGCGATTATGTAGTTCCCATGAAGCTTCTGCTATTAGAATATCGTCCACATATAAGGTGATGTGACGTTTTAAGAACTCAGGTAATATGGAATTTAGCCCGCGAATGAATGCTGCTGAAGAAATGTTCAAACCAAAGGGAAGTTTCCGAAACTGATAACAAACGCCGAAACAAAGGAAAGCTGTGTATTTTCTACATTCTGGATGAAGTTCGATCTGATAAAAGCTGGATCTGAGATCAATGGAAGACAACACTTTTACACCATTAAAATTTTGAAGAAGTTCTTCCAACGTTTGCGGCCTGTGTGTTTCAGGAATAATGATAGTATTGATTTGTCTCGAATCTAAGACAAGTCTGATCGATCCATTTTTCTTTTCAACAACATGTAATGGATTGTTGTATGAGCTTACTGCAGGCTCAATAATGCCCTCGTCAAGCATAGATTGTATTTCTGTTCTAACACGGTCCCTATAATGTGCTGGAATTACATATGGTCTAGGTCTAACACAAAATTTAGTATGCTCACGAACACGAAATTGGTATTGAAATCCCTTGATTGTTCCTGTTTTATGAGTAAAAACTGTGGAATGTGCTTGTAAAATCTCAAAAAGGTCCTGCCTATCAGTGTCATTGCAATTTTCAATTGTTTGAATTTTATTCTGAATTAACTTATTAGTGTCAAATGCGCCGTCGATATCATCCCTGTCAGTACTTGCAGAGTGATTGTTAGTGTCTAGTTCCGTAGAAAATTCCGAACTGTTGTCTAACAGAAGGTAAAGCCGATTAATTTCCTCGTCATGGTTTGAGAGCCAATCTTCAAATTTCAAAGCTATTGACTTACCTTCTTTCTCTAAGCTTATTTCAGCATCGTGAAAGTTTAAGATTGCTTTGTATTCATTCAAAAAGTCTACTCCCAATATAATTTCCGTCGACAATAATGGAACAATAAGAAAGTTCATAGAGAAGCTGTGGCTTTGACAAAAGAATTCTAAATTGGTTTGCTGGCGTACATCTACACTTTTTCCAAAGATTGCACCTTGTAATTTAATCTTACGTAACGGAAGTGTGGGGCAATCGTTCGATTTGTTACATTTGCTAAAGGCTGTTTCACTAATTACTGAAATGGGACTACCAGAGTCAAGTACTGCCGTAAATTTTACGTCATTTACTGTAATGTGAATCACAGGATATGCAATATTGTTATCTTTTACGTCGTGTTCTTGGAGTAAGGTGTCCCTAATGTCTTCCATTTTTACGTAATTACTAGCTACGGCAGCTGCGTCGTTAGTGTCATAAGTACGTTTAGTGGCTGCCATCGGTGTGAGTCATTGCCTATTGTCTCTTTGTTGGCGCGCGTCGTTATTGGGATTTGGAGACCTAACTTCTACAAATTCACCGTGACGAGAGGGCCCTACTCTGTTTGAATCCCGCCAGTTCTGATGCAGTTCAGGTCTATCGTTACGATCATATCGTCTGTCGTCATGTCGGTAGATGCCATAGTTTCTTTCTTGTCGGTCACGTGGTGGAGAATTTCTCCCTGAATCGAAACTGCGCGCTGGACCGTTGCGTCTAAAGTTATTCTGTCTCCCCTGATAATATTTATTTTGGTTCCCATATTGTCTGTTTCTCTGATTGTCTCTGTGATAGTCATTACCACGGAGAGGTGATCTTTCCCTGGAGTTATTACTACTCTGCCAACGGTTGTCATACGGGTGGTGTCTGTTTTGGTCACGATTTGTGTTGTGAGAATAGCCTTGTCGTGTCCAGTTATTACTTCTTTCATCGCGGATTTGCGACGGATGTGACCTGTAATTGTTGTGTTCCTGGTTTCGCGTTCCGCGATTGTCAGTGTCAATTTCTAATTCTTGTAAGAGTCCCTGAAATGCTTCAATGTCGTCTTTGCAACGTCCTGCCAAAATAATATGCCGTAAATGTTCAGGCAGTTTGATTAAGCAAATGCGGATGATTTCTGAGGGGCTGTATGGGTTTGAAAGATACTGATTCTTATGTAACATGTCTTCAAAATATTTGACAAGACTGGAAAATTCACATTGTTCGAAATGTTTCATCATTATGATGCTATGTTTTACTCGGTCTTGTGTGGCTTGAGACCAATATGCTGAGAGGAAGGCATGATAAAATTCTCCTTCACTGTGACAATCGTGAATGACCGATCGCATTCTTACAGCTGGTTCATTCTCTAAGTAGCCACACATAAATTCTAATCTGTGTTCTAACGACCAGTTGGGAGGAAAACAATGAGAGAATTGATGGAGCCATGCTTGTGGATGAATGTCGTTGCCTGAATTCTTAAATGTTTTGAATTTACGTGTAGTAATGAACAGCTTATAGTCAAAATCATCATGTCGGCGAGTCGCATATTGGTCATTGTTAGGTCGTGTCGGCCGTTCCATCTCGAAATTCGGTGCACATTGCCAGTTTCTTTCATAACTTTCGAAATGCCCTGTGTTATTATTTTGCGTCTTTTCCGTATTTCTAAGTCCCTCTTCCCGTGTTGGGGCGCGAGTGTCCTCTGAAATACGTAATTCTTGTATTACCTGTGTCAGCTGATCTTGTACTTCCCGGATTTCTCTTTGGTGTTGCGTATTAATTTGATTCTGATTTTGTTTGAATTTCCTAATTTGTTCATACTCTTCTGTGTCAGTGAAGGCTACAGGTGTTGTGTCATTCAGATCATCATCTACCTTTGTAGATAAGTTAGCGAACTGATCTGAAAGTTCGGTTACTTTATCCGATAGTGTACTTATTTCCTCAGTGTGTTTTTCTGAACCAAGTTTCAGAGTATCTACTGTGTCCTTTAAGTTTTCCTGAGTTTTTGCAAGTTGCATAACCGAATCGGTAGATGCAACTGAGTCAAATTTAGCTTGCAAGGTCTCATGATTTTCATGAACAATAGTTTGCAGTTCTTTTATGGCTGCTTCGTGATTCCGTAATGCATTTTCATGCCGCGAAAAAATAGGTTGAAAATGCTCACAAATTTGTGTTTTTACGTCATTACATACTTTTTGACATTTCGATTCAATGTTATGTAACTCACTAGTTAAATCTTCACGTGTTTGTTCAAGTGTGGTGTCTAACTTTTGAAGATTTTGTCCCATTGCGTCTAACTGTTGCTGTGTTTGTCTCTGATTTTGTTCCATTGTGTCTAACTTTTCAAGCTTTTGTCCCATTTGTTGCATTAATTGTAATAACAATACACTGGTGTCTGAAACATGTTCCTCAGTGCTTTTCGGCAGTGAATTTGCACCGGCAACATTCACATTTTGACAAGCGGAAAATGTGTCTTGACTCATTTGAGAAAACGGTGAGGACGCAAAACTTGAATCTACAGTATTTGCAAAATTGTGTCCTGTCATTTCGGATTCCTGAGGCGAGCTGTTGCCGACCGATCGATCGATAATGCTTCCCTCTTCACTAATTGTTTCACTGTCCACGCCATTGTTTGCCGCCCGCTCCATTTCCCTATGCACAATTACCAAATTACTACTTTGAACATCAGTTAATTCATTACTCGGTGGCGCTAACACACTGCTTTCATTTTCACTGTCATTTCTCAGTTTACTTTGGAGCCTAGTATTACGTTTTTCACACGCCATTATTGTCACAGTATTTCACACGACAACACAGAAAAACACAATTTGAAGATCAAAAATAAGAGAACACATTAACATAGCACTGAAAATAATATCTAGTTAATTGCAGCTGCGAAATACTTGGTGCAAATCTACATGCATGCCACAACTGTTTTACTGTACAACAATGAAAGACTGCAACTACAAATGAGATTTTCTCTACAATTACGCGCTAGCAATAAACAAAATCTACACTAGTTACACAAACTACAAGAAAAAATCAGAAGATTCCAGTGAGGTATCCTCGGCTAAGGGTCGACATATGAAACGTCCCCTTTGAACAATTCTACACGAGACTGTGCTTAAACTGACACACAATAATTTGTTAGCGCAACGCAATCTGACTTTCAAAATTCCCTACAAAAGAATGGCCCTGACTAACATTAAACTATATCTTTCACAAATCACTTACCTCACAAAAATCTTCGCTGCTCAAGCTACTGCAATACAGCGAGCGCCACTACTGCCAGCTAAATAAAAGATTCAAACTATGGAAGGCACTAACTACTGATAGGGATAGTTAGCAAATGAAAGATATTAATAGAGAACAAACAATGTATTTACCTTGATATCATCATATACAAATATAGCAGTTCATGACAAATTTCAAAACTCCGCCATCTCTCTCCCCACATCCACCACTGCTGGCGGCTCACCTCCAACTGCGCAACGCTACGCGCTGTTCACAGTCAGCTGCCTAACACTACAATGGCGAGTATTACAACAATGCAAAGCAGCCACAGACTGCACACAGCATAGCCAGTGATTTTCATACAGAGGTGGCGTTACCAATAAAAAAACCTAATCAGCCTACTTACAAACTTAGAACTACTTAAACCTAACTAACCTAAGGACATCACACACATCCATGCCCGAGGCAGGATTCGAACCTGCGACCGTAGCAGTCGCGCGGTTCCGGACTGAGCGCCTAGAACCGCTAGACCACCGCGGCCGGCTCCATTTTCATATTCTGAAACATACAGCGAAGTCTATTGATCAATTTTCACATTTTTTTTCTTCTACCATACGTTTCCGCCCTTCTGCGATAATATTTCGTTGCAATTTGACTTCATTCTGACAAGGGGTGTTATTTCTACAGCGTTTTGAAAGTTTAATTATATTCACCCTATACATAAAGAAAAATTAAATTAAATCGTATGACAACCTACCCTTGTCTTGACATTTACTGTTAGCAAGCAATATAGGTGTATATTCAAATGCGAGAAAAGTGACATCCGACAGTTGTAAAAAGTTGTTTAGCTTCTTGAGATGGCGTCACTGTCTAGAGGCATTGAAATGAAGCATAATATTATACTGCAAAGTCCATCCCTTAGCAATTGGCGTCTGTGAACAATAATATATGCCTCGAAGACCTTAGAACGTTCGATGAGTCAACATTATGTGTGTGTGACTTCCATTTTTAGATTAATCACTAAATTTATTTTATGGAACAGATCTTGAAGACGTGTAATTAAGTGAAGTTTTGTAATAATAACAGCAGATAAGAAAGTTTAAAACATTTGAAAATATTGAAAATGGAAACTTCCTGTTACACCACTATGTCGACTACACATCGATAAGAGAAGTATTAAATGTATATGGTGGCACGATTTTCATCTGCAGTTGAAATAGTCTGTTAAAATTGTTAATGAATAAGGTAACTTTGTTTAAATCGGATTTGCTGTGGAATCTTTGTGGACTAATCTTCAAAGTGCATTATATCAATGCACAACCAACAGTATAATTACGGCAAAATTTACGGTGCTCGATAGTTAGAAGCGTTGGCAAACACACACAGTAATGGATTATGTACTTTATAAACCAAGACAATACCAAATCTGTTAAGAATTTAGGTGGTATTACACACGTTGCTAGATGGGAGAAAACATTCGTCAGAGCCTGTTTTATTACAACAACTGTACCACAGTAGTAGGACCGGAATGTTTAAATGGATGTGAATGCTTAACGATGAACTATAAACTGGACATAATGCAGGTACCTGAAATTTTTCTCGTCGACTGCTAGGTGGAGCTGGTGCCCCTCCCCCAGATCCAGTCGCGGATCACGGGCGTGCCGGCCTGTAAGCTGCCTCCACGTCTTAACAGGGGCAGAATGAGACTTCGTGGCCACGGAGCCCGTCCTTATGCTAAGAGGCGGGTAGGGAACAACGCGCCCTCTTAAATTAGCAGTAAACCTCCGATCCTTTAAAGAATAGAATTTCTACGTGTAAAACAGCTTCAAACGTCTGATTACTTTGCAGATGGGTTAATCTGTTAAATATTTGACTTAAAGCATGCAAGTGGGAAACAGTTGAGGATAAGTTTGAAATCATAGTTAAATCTTGTTGAAAGTTCCCAAGTGCTCATTATGAAACGCGGGATGAATATAACTGGCGTAATTTGCAATCCATTTTAAGTAAAAGCTAGTTTTTCACGCATTTCGATATTTATGATGTCGTATATCCTGAACTACGCATCATACAATGACGTAATTTTCCAGGTACATTCAGTGATTCATGTAGATAAAGTCAGGAAAGTGTCTTGCGGATAAAGTTAATAGCAAAGAAGTAATGAATTAAAACGTGATGCCTGATGCTGAAGTCTTACTGGCTGAACAGCGAAAATTTAGTAAGCGATATAATTTCTTCCTTTTCATCATTTTGTGGGGAATGTCAAAGTATTTGAAATAATCTGTAAAGTTTGTTGGAAGTCCCGAAGTGCTCTCATTCTCAATTACTGAATAAATAAAGTCCGACTATCTTCACGCCGTCAGAACGCTGCCTCATGACGAACGCGCAGTTAATAAGTAATACTTGCCTAACTATGCTACATTTCTAACGTGAGATTGTACCTCTTACGGAGCAGATTATGGAAGCATTTTAAAGTTTTTAGTCCGCTGACTAATAACGAAAAATACTGAAAATAAAATTTTTGTTGCCCCCGGAGATATTAGATAGGCAATCGGGAACTTGTATTGCGTTCCGGGATACAGATTAGACAATATAGATATGACACAGCGGTCACTTTACAGTGCCGCAGGGGAATTCACATCCCATCTCGTTCCCAATGGAACGGTGCGTGTACATTACGGCGCAGTATCCATACAGAAATGTTATAAAAAGAATTAAAGTGAATAGAGCATACAAAAAAGTAATCATTAACAGTGGAAAGCAGTAGTAGCTGTATTAGAAAAGTAGAATACAGTCAGGTACGTTTAAACTCAGAACCACTGCCAGCAGCAGAAGTAACAGAACTGCAAGGAAAGGGAGAGAAATAAGAGCGTAAGAGAACTGCAGTTAATAAAGACAGGGGAACGGAATGAGGAAGAAACGTAACTGGAAGAAGACGAAGGAATTTGCTTTACTGATACAGACAAAACTTGGAGTTAAGGGTTACTTTTAAAGGTGTGACGTTGGCAAAAGGCAGGGCTCCAGTAGTTTTCTGAAATTCAACGGGGTGTGAACTGTACGGAGAATGTACCGTAGCTTGTTGCAGAGGAGGACAGCAGTGTTTATGAATATTTTTGTCCCCTCCAGAGGTGGTAGGATGCTGCATCATTGTCAAACCATTAAGTTGAAATCTGAACATTTAGTACTCAATAATTAAGCGTAGAGCCTGACAAAATAATGGAACATTCATGTAATTTAACATCCAAACAAGTCTGAAGTACTGAATCTGCCTATACCATAACTCAAGTTTGAACCAAAGCATCACTACAAGTACTGAAATCCTCTATGAGAATAACACCAGCGACAACGAGAATTACCGTATACATTCATTGGCTACACAGCTCGCAACGAAACCGTGATCTTCTACCATACCCTGAACTGTAGGCGGTGTTAAAGATAACAGCCAAGATCTGAACATAGAACCAAAGCAAATTTAATCACACATACACACTCACACATATATATATATATATATATATATATATATATATATATATATATGCAACGAATTTGAACGTCTCAGGCACTAATCACCAAATAACTACCTTGATGTAAAGCTTAGAGTTGCTGTAAGAAGCTTCAGAGTGGTAATGTTAATTCTGACACGTCATTTATAGCCTGTTTTAGACTTTGACTTCATGCAACAAGCCTGTTTGCCGTTTAGCACATAAAAGACTTTTTTTACATTATGGAGACAATGAATATTGCCATATAAATCAACTGCTTTTCACAGCATAATGATCTTCAGTACACATACCCAGAAGGAATACGCAACAGTAAGCTACGTTTCCAGGTGCAAAACTAGGTCTAGATGCGAGAGAGTGAACACTACTGGAATCAAGAGTGATCTAACGCCAATAATATGTTTTACGAGGCGTGTTTTTTAAGTAAGTACTGTTTTGAAATTAATAAAAGACGTGCTAAGATACCTCAGTAATTTTATTTTTACATGAAAGCCTGTACCTTAATCTACTTTTTACATAATTTCCAACAATATTGAGGCACTTGTCATAACGTTGTACCAGTTTTTGACTACCCTCCTTATTGAAGCCTGACGCCTTTGTTAACCTCTGCATCACCACTGTTTTCACTTCGTCATTCTCTTGAAGACGCTGACCGCCCAGGCGTTTCTTCAAGTGAAGGAACAGATGGTAGTCACTGGGCGCAAGATCGGGGCTGCACGGAGGATGATCTAGAGTTTCCCATCGAAAAGATGTGATGAGATCTTTGGTCTGATTCGCCACATGCGGACGGGCATTGTCTTGCATCAATACGATGCCCTTGCTCAACTTGCCACGTCTTTTGTTCTCAATTGAAAGACGCAGCTTGTGCTATGTCTTATAGTAAGCTGCTACATTGATTGTCTCATTACGAGGCAGAAATTCCACAAGAAATACTCCTTTTTTGTCCCAAAAAACTGTGCACATGATTTTCCGGGCAGAAATTGTTTGCTTAAACTTCACTTTTCTGGGTGAATCTGAATGCCGCCATTCCATGGACTGTTGCTCTGATTCTGATGTGACGTAGGGCACCCATGTTTCATCGCCCGTAACAATTTGGCTTGAGAAATCATCACCGTCGTTGTAGTACCGCTCAAGGAAAGTCAATGCACTGTCTAAACGTTTGGTATTGTGCACATCTGTCATCATTTTCGGTATCCAACATGCGCACAATTTTCGGTAATTAAAGTGCTCGGTCACAATGCCATACAAAACACTACGAGAAACATTGGGAAAGCCATCCCGCAAGGAGGAAAGCGTAAAGCGTATGTTTTCTCTCATCTTATTGCCCACTTCCTGCACCAAACTTTCACTAACGACCGAAGGACGCCCACTCCGTTGTTCATCATGCACATATGTGCGGCCACCTATAAATGCTCTCACCCACATTCTTACCATTCCATCACTCAATGTTTTCTCCGTAAACTGCACAGATCTCACGATGAATGTCGATCGCTTTTAGGCCTTTAGCACTAAGAAATCTTATAACAGCCCGTACTTCACAGTCGGCGGGACTCACGATTATCGGAGGCATCTTAAACAGTCAGTACACAACGTAAACAAGGAAGAATCAGACTGTAATGGCGTCAGTGCGTAGATTAAGGTTTAGGCTTTCATGTAGAAATGAAATTATTGCGGTACCTTAGCACGTATTTTTTTAAATTTCAAAACGGTACTTACTTAAAAAAAAAAAACACGCCTCGTACCATATCCTCAACAGGAAAGTGTATTCTCAAAATACGACTGGATGTAGCTCACTAAAACGAAACGAGTTATTAGTAAAGCAATGCAATTTGAATACACTCCAGATAGCCAGACTAACACAGTATGAGCCAAAAGTATTGAATTTAAGTCGTCCGTGAAGAGGGAGTTCGAAAAAAATTGATCTACAGATGTTAACACATTTTGGCCTTTATCAGTATAAAATCTGTCAGTACTGGCCTCTGCAGTGCGCTGTCAAAAGACTTGGAATACAAACGTAATGAATTAAAGTCGTCCGTGAAGAGGGAGTTCGAAAAAAATTGATCTACAGATGTTAACACATTTTGGCCTTTATCAGTATAAAATCTGTCAGTACTGGCCTCTGCAGTGCGCTGTCAAAAGACTTGGAATACAAAAGTAATGAATTAAAGCCGTCCGTGAAGAGGGACTTCGAATAAAATTGATCTACAGATGTTAACACATTTTGGCCTTTATCAGTATAAAATCTGTCAGTACTGGCCTCTGTAGTGCGCTGTCAAAAGACTTGGAATACCTCGCAATATCGTGTCGGTCCTCCTTTTGACCTGCTCAGTGCAGCAACTCGACTTGGTATGCACTCAGCAGGTCGCTGGAAGTCCCCTGCACAAATCTTGACCCATGCTGTCTCTATAGCCGTCCATAATTGCGGAGGGGTTGCTGTGCAGGATTTTGTGCACGAACTGACCTCTCCACTATGTCTCATAAATGTTTTACGGGACTCATGACGGGCCATGTGGGTGGCCAAATAATTCGCTCGAACAGTCTACAAAGTTCTTGAAATCAATTGCGAACAACTGTAGCCCAGTGACACAGCGCGTTGTCATCCATAACAATTCCATCGTTGTTTGGGAGCGTGAAGTCCATCAGTGGCCGCAGATGGTTCAAATGGCTCTGAGCACTATGGGACTTAACTTCTAAGGTCATCAGTCACCTAGAACTTAGAACTACTTAAACATAACTAGCCTAAGGACATCACACACATCAATGCCCGAGGCAGGATTCGAACCTGCGACCGTAGCGGTCGCGCGGTTCCAGACTGGAGCGCCCAGAACCGCTCGTCCACCCTGGCCGGCTGCAGATGGTCTCCAAGCAGCGGAACATAACCATTTCCAGAGACTGATCGGTTCAGTTGGACCAGAGGACCCAGTCCATTTAGTGAAGCACAGCCCACACTATTACGGGACCTCCACTAACTTGCTTGAACAACTTTGGTCCAAGACCTCGAAAGGTCTGCACCTTTACATCAGGTACTTCGGTCTGCTGACACACTCCAAAGCTGTCCCACTGGGTTCAGGCAGGGTCCTTACGCAGGCAAGTCCTCTTCAGGACTGTTATTATCCACAACTCATTGCCTTACAGATGCTGCTTTATGACAGAGTCCATTGTCTAACTGATGAAATCGTAGCCTCCGAACTGTTCCACTACTGTGCACAGTACATAAATATGTAAAATGTGTTCATATCCTTCATCTTTTGGCGTTCTCTTAATCGCAGGATATGGACCGCATCCTAACCAAGGAAAACATCATCCTCAGTACATCACTGTTGATACTAAACATGACGACAGGTAATGTCCACAGGCATTCACCAAACTCAAACTCTTCTATTGAATCGCGATGTGGATGGGCGTGATTTATCACTTCAAGCACCCATTTCCAATCATCCGCCGTCCTATGGCGTCTGTCTACACCAAATCAAGCGTCGCTTAGCACTGATTACAGAAATGTGTGGCTTATGAACATCAACTCGACCGTCGTACCCCAGTCCTTTTAACTCCCTACCCACAGTCATTGTGCTCGCTGGACAGCTGGTAGAACTTTGGAACTCACGAGTGACTGATTCCTCTGATTTCATGAGGCTTTTTACAGTCACCCTTCTTAATGCTGGACGCTCCCCTTCTGTCAATACTTTAGATCTGCCTGTATTAGTTTAGTTGTGGTTATTCCTCCTCATTTCCATTTTAGCGTCACGCATCAACGCTCGTCTTGGGCAACTTCAGAAGGACTGAATTGTTCCTGGTGGATTTGTCGCTCAGATGACATCTAGTGACTAGCTCACGTTCGAACAGGCTGAGCTCTCCTGCTGTTCTAGTAACAACACAGCACTCCCCGCCTTCTCTTAAACTGGCGGATTCCCCTCAAACTTGTGGTTACATCAATCGTTAAAACGAGATTGAATATGCTCGAAATTATGTTTAAAGTTAGTTGGAAGTCCTTGAGTGGTCTCATCATAAAACGCTTGGTTGTAGGTAATTATCGCACCGTTTTAAGATTAGCTAGTTTCTCACGCTCAGTTTAATGATGTCATACCTTCAGAACTATCTCTCGTACAGTGATACAATTTTAAAGGTACATTCAGAGGTATGTTACGATTATGTCTCAAAACTGTGTTGCCAGTTGAGTTAGTAGTGAGAAAGTAATAAACGGATCTGCCATTCCTGGTGCGACAGTTACACTACATGAACGAAGATAATAACGTAAGCGATAAACTTATATCCTTTCATCATTTTGAGAAGGACGTAGGAAATAAGTTTCATAAGTGTTTGACATTACCTATAAATCTTGTTGGAAGTCACTAACTGGTCTCATTCTCAAATGTTGAGTGAATGCTTTCTAGGTATTTGCGCTATGCCTTACTCCCCTTTTTTACGAACATCTCCAACCGAATTTGAGAGGTAGGCGGTTCTTACACCACAGTCCTACTCTCCAGATAGCAAATGATGTGTGTACCAAGTGTGGCTGAAATCGATCAAACAGTTTAGGAAGACTTGTTGATTTAATCCAGACATACACTGTTGTTGTTGTTGTGGTCTTCAGTCCTGAGCCTGATTTGATGCAGCTCTCCACGCTACTCTATCCTATGCAAACTTCTTCATCTCCCAGTACCTACTGCAGCCTACATCCTTCTGAATCTGCTTAGTGTATTCATCTCTTGGTCTCCCTCTACAATTTTTACCCTCCACGCTGCCCTCCAGTACTAAATTGGTGATCCCTCGATGTCTCAAAACATGTCCTACCAACCGGTCCCTTCTTCTTGTCAAGTTGTGCCACAAACTCCTCTTCTCCCCAATTCTGTTCACTACCTCTTCATAAGTTGTGTGATCTACACATCTAATCTTCAGCATTCTTCTGTAGCAACACATTTCTAATGCTTCTATTCTCTTCTTGTTTAAACTATTTATCGTCCACGTTTCACTTCCATACATGGCTGCACTCCATATAAATACTTTCAGAAACGACTTCCTGACATTTAAATCTATACTCGATGTTAAAAAATTTTACTTCTTCAGAAACGCTTTCCTTCCCATTGCCAGTCTACATTTTATATCCTCTCTACTTCGAGCATCATCAGTTATTTTGCTCCCGAAATAGCAAAACTCATCTACTACTTTAAGTGTCTATTTCCTAATCTAATTCCCTCAGCATCACCCGACTTAATTCGACTACATTCCATTATCCTCGTTTTGCTTTTGTAGATGTTCGTCTTATATCCTCCTTTCAAGATACAGTCCATTCCGTTCAACTGCTCTTCCAAGTCCTTTGCTGTCTCTGACACAATTACAATGTCATCGACGAACCTCAAAGTTTTTATTTCTTCTCCATGGATTTTAATACCTACTTCGAACTTTTCTTTTGTTTCCTTTATTGCTTGCTCAATATACAGATTGAATAACATCGGGGATAGGCTACAACCCTGTCTCACTCCCTTCCCAACCATTGCTTCCCTTTCATACCCCTCGACTCTTATAACTGCCATCTGCTTCCTGTACAAATTGTAAATAGCCTTTCGCTCCCTGTATTTTACCCCTGCCGCCTTCAGAATTTAAAAGAGTGTATTCCAATCAACATTGTCAAAAGCTTTCTCTAAGTCTACAAATGCTAGAAACGTAGGTTTGTCTTTCCTTAATCTTTCTTCTAAGATAAGTCGTAGGGTCAGTATTCCCTCACGTGTTCCAACATTTCTACCGAATCCAAACTGATCTTCCCCAAGGTCGGCCTCTACCAGCTTTTCCATTCGTCTGTAAAGAATTCGCGTTAGTATTTTGCGGCTGTGACCTAAACTGATATTTCTGTAATTTTCACATCTGTCCACACCTGCTTTGTTTGGGATTGGAATTATTATATTCTTCTTGAAGTCTGAGGGAATTTCGCCTGTCTCATACATCTTGCTCACCAGATGGTAGAGTTTTGTCAGGACTGGCTCTCCCAAGGCCGTCAGTAGTTCTAATGGAATGTTGTCTACTCCCGGGGCCTTGTTTCGACTCAGGTCTTTCAGTGCTCTGTCAAACTCTTCAGGCAGTATCGTATCTCCCTTTTCATCTTCATCTACATCCTCTTTCATTTCCATAATATTGTCCTCAAGTACATCGCCCTTGCACAGACCCTCTATATACTGCTTCCATCTTTCTGCTTTCCCTTCTTCGCTTAGAACTGGGTTTCCATCTGACCTCTTGATACTCATGCAAGCAGTTCTCCTTTCTCCAAAGGTCTCTTTAATTTTCCTGTAGGCAGTATCTATCTTAGCCCTAGTGAGATAAGCCTCTACATCCTTATATTTGTCCTCTAGCCATGCCTGCTTAGACATTTTGCACTTCCTGTCGATATCATATTTGAGACGTTTGTATTCCTTTTTGCCTGATTCATTTACTGCATTTTTATATTTTCTCCTTTCATCCATTAAATTCAATATTACTTCTGTTGCCCAAGGGTTTCTACCAGCCCTCGTCTTTTTACCTATTTGATCCTCCGCTGCCTTCACTATTTCATCCCTCAAAGCTACCCATTCTTCTTCTACTGTTCTTCTTTCCCCCATTCCTGTCAATTGTTCCCTTATGCTCTCCCTGAAACCCTGTACAACCTCTGGTTCTTTCAGTTTATCCAGGTCCCACCTCCTTAAATTCCCACCTTTCTGCAGTTTCTAATCTTTATAAATGAATGATTTTATGTGTGTGAAATACATTCGCAGTCGCGAATATGGACAACCATCAGATGTTTAAAGGAATGACGACAGAAAAAATTTGAAGGAATGACGACAGAAAAAATTTGTGCCGAACCGAACCCCCAATCCGGATTTCCCGCTTATCGTTTTTTGTGTTTGGTCGTTGAGTTGTGGATGTCACATGACATCCGGTCCAGATCGTTTATTGATCTTTACGCTCAGTTTTTTATTACAGACGGTAACCAGCTCTCTGACCGAACACGCTGAGCTACCGTGCCGGCTGGAATGAAATGACCATTATACTACCCTAGCACAATTCACAGTCCCACCCAAACTTCCATAAGTAGGCAACTATGTTTCAATTAAAATATCTCCTGTGTAAGGGAATACACCTGAGGAATGTACGAGTGCGGAATACGTACGTGGTTGACGACATGTGGAAGTCTGGGTGTGGTTGTTAAAAGCGTTTGGATATTCTAATGGTAAGAGGACCACTCGCGGTAAGTTGGAAATAGGGGTTTGAATCCTGGTATGGCACAAATCTTATTATACAGTTGGTGGTTGTCTATACGCCCAACTGTGAACGTATTTCATGTATTTCGTAACAGCATCAGTCGCCGCAGTACCTGCATTGCATGGTACTTCTGAACAACACAGACACCGTATTAAGATTAACATTAAGCTTAAGTATACTAAGATTAAGAATTTATATGAAGATTAATATCAAAATTTAATTGGTTGTTTGTCTTGGATACACGATGGCCGCCGGCCCTTTTTCCCTTCCCGCCAAACGTAATGTGGTGTACATAGCACATTAGACTTGTTTCTACATAACACTTAGTTCGATTACGTAATGAATTTACGTTACAAGAATTACAATACAAAATCTCAAATTGGGTCTGCAGAGCTGCAGACTGTGCTGCCCGTCTGTCTTGCATCACTGTGCTTCATTGTCCGCCGCTAATCTTGGCATAACAAACCTATCTTACGTCAAGGTAAAATTTAAAAATTTTATAACTTGGAACCCGCATTACTCTCTGCCGCAACAATACTACAAATAACTTCGAGAACCAGATTACGGCGTAAAAGTAACCGCCGACCAACATTTGTTTGGAGAAAGGTATAATTTTGTATTTCTGAAATAAAGTACGAAAGTAGCTTTTCTTAAGTTATGCCGTTATTTGTTGAATGTTGTGTGCTGATGGGTTCATTAGAGCTGTCTGCGAGGCTGACACGTGGTCTTTACCTTTACCTGCTACAAGTCTTCATTGCCAAAGCTTCTGGATGACACTCCACTCAAGAATGCCTCGAAATGTGTTTTATGCACGGCGGGGCACCTCCTCATGGCAGTGGAATAGTTCATCGGTGTTTAGATTGCCACTTTCGCAACAGATGGGTTCACTGGGTAAGCCATGTGCGTTGGCCGGCCAGATCCCCGATTTAAATCAAGTGGATTTTTATTTCTGGGGACCCCTCTGTAACGCCAGAAATGCAAATCCTCCTATTTCTATCAATTGTACTATAATTTTTTTTCCTTATTTTGTTACCTGAAGATATGACATTTCTGTGACTTTATAGATTGTAATTGTTTTACTATATATATATATATATATATATATATATATATATATATATATATATATGTCGATGTATAATTAATTTGTTTTGTAAATATTATTTGTATTTTTACGCTGGGTCTGGCCTAGGGAAAACTATGCTATCGAACGATTACATCGATAGGTCGTGTGGAGAACCAAAGTGCTTAGGATCTTTGGTAGTGTTAACTCTGCCGCATGGAACGCAGGCAGAGGGAGTCTGGCTGGAGTAGGGCGGTGGAGCAGGAGCGTTCTGCGACGCTCCCGCGAGTTGCCGCGCTTTCGGGATTTGGCAGCATGTAATTGCACTGGACCTGCTATGATAGTTTCTGACACGGTAACGCGGACGGGAATCAATAGCTGGCGCACATCAAGAGCCCGTTTTGCCTGGAGCAACAGCTACGGCCGACAATGAGTGATTGTCGCCACCTCCTCGACCGACGACTTCAAACCTTCAATCAACCAACAAGGAAGACTGGAAGCATGTAAAGTTTTAGAACTGTATGGCAGACCTCAGCTTTTAAAATTCTTCCATTTGCCTCACAAAATTACAGCAACTTAGCATGAACCATTGTTGCTCATTGTCCCAATTTCATTACAAAGTAGGGTCCCTTCCTTTTCCGGAATGAACCTGAGTGTCATTGAAATTCAAACGCCAGCATTAAAGTAATATCATTCGATTTCACTGCTTTAGTTTCAAAGTTCAGTTAAGGTTTTCATAGCTGGCTACAATATTTAGATTACACGAGCACAAATTCAGAGTGCGAGTTCTGTTACCATATTTTAGCTTACCTGTGACTTCAGCTCAGCTTGGTACATACTAAATTTTACTAATGTTAATTGTTCAGAATCATTTAATTCAAGTTCAAAGTTAAATCTCTAATTTCTAAATTGCGTAGCTTCAAGTAGCTTTTGAAATGATTGTTGAGGTAGCCCAAGACTAACATTATTTTACTGAATTTCGTAGTGCTTCAGAAACAAAGTTCACTGTTAATTTCAGTCACTAAATTAACTTTCAATTTTCCGGTTTTGTTAATTCTTTTGCTAAATTAAGTCAGAGTGTAGCGAAATTTATTACTTCTGACAAACATTCAGTTTTCACACAACACATGTCAACCTTCGGTTGCCACGCTTTAGGTGCTAATTATATGTGCAATAACTTTTAATTTTCAGTTATTATAGTAGTTGTTCATAGGACTGGCGACCGTGATTTTGCCCCAAATCTCAAATATCTAATTAACGCCAGTTAATTGTTAACGTAACGACCGCACATTTACTTTATTTATTAACTTTGCCCCTTTTCAAAATTAATTTCCACCAGTTTCATTTGCATTCTTCCTTTCAGTTAGATGTAACCCTTTCCTCCCTCTTTACCGACAGATTAATTTCAGTGACGATTGCTTTTCCCAAATTTCCATTAGGTATACGTGGTTTAATTTTTACTGTCATTAAGGTCGATAAGTGAGGCTGAGGTTGCACGTCGATGAGCTCTTTACAGAGACGTCATCAACGATGAAGCGACTCTAAGACGACGAATCAAAGAAACTGTCACAACAATCAAGACTGACGCTGGAGTAAGAATAAGGGGCAGAGCGTCGTGGCATCGTCGCTTAGAAGCCAGCCGTGCAGCTGACGGAAGCCACTTCGGACACTGCTTTGAAGGACGTGAAAGATACCAACGTTGTTATTCTCTTTTGGAAGCTCATAAGAACTTTAATTTAGCATGTGCTGATTATATTAGGAGCCTCAGAATGTGTAATATTCCTTTTCTTTGGATAAATAAAGTTCTGTATCATGTTCCATGTCTTGTAGTTTCGCATTGCGCATCAGCGTTATGCATATTAAAAGAAACTGTGCCAGGATTAGGATTGTCAATGCCAGAATAAACTTTAAATCCTGAATTAAATCTTTTTTTCACTATTGCCCGTGTTCGTGGTGATGCACCCTTGGATGACGAAATATCGCCTGGACTGAAGGGTGGTGGGTGATATATTCCCCTCAAAAGGTGTATGTACTAGTATGTCGGAAAACACAGGTCACGATATTATTCAGTTGCTATGAGCACTTTTCACTCTGGTTTTGGATGGTTTTCTGTGTGGCAGATATTTACGCCGGGGAAAGCGAAACTTGGGCGACTCTCATTGACCACCTTTAAGGAAAACTAGCATCCAGTCATGTGCATCCATTCCGACGTCTGAAGTATCACTTTACATGTTATCTATAAATTCAACGTCAGAACCTCTTCACTCGTTTAATAGACTGTATTAGAATGCTTTGTGAAAGGCTCCATGATGCTTGTGTAACACCCTAACTCGTCTCCACGTAAGAGTATCGCACCACACACCTAAATCCGGGGAGAGTGCGCCCATACTTCAGCCATGAGTTCCCTTCGAATTGCAACATTATTTGTAGAGTCTGTCGAGTCTGATGCCAAAATATGGACGCTAAGCGAGTGGTCGCTTTAAAAGTATCAAAATGAATAACACAGTAAATTAACATAGGAGAGACGAAACGATATCCCGAACGATTTATGCAGTATATACCTCAACCTGAGAATTATAAAGAACGGGAGAAAATACCGTTGGTAATGTACTCACTTGTATGAAAGATGTTATTTTGAGATCAACAGTGCATTAAGAGTAAGAAATCATAACGACTAATTTGTTATAATAAATTCCAAGGTGTCGTGAAATTTGAAATGTTATTATTCAGTACTTTTCCAGTCACTAATAGTATATATTTGTGATAATGACTTTAACACTGGTCGTATTAGATATAGGAAGGCGGCCATTGTTACAAGCGAATACAGCCGAAGGGTGAGAGATCTGTTATAAATGAAACAACCCTATTGTCGAAAATTAAACTGCTTTATTTATTATTATTATGTCCAGGACAGTACGTAACAGACATCTACAAATTCCGTATAATACAATACTATACAATATCTACAACATTTATATTAGACTTTGTACGTGTTAAATTGAATTTGAGTTGCAAAATTTGGCAGTCTTGACTGTTAGGACATTTACTGAAACTAGGTCTTCCAGAGAGCAGGCTTCAGACAACTTCGGGCAGACCGAGGAGTTGCAGGTTGCCACTCCTGTATTATAGCCCCACCACTGCAAGTATTGTTTGCACAGAGTCGCTCCAGTTCACGGTCTGTTCAAAGTTTTCCACGTCGTGTGTGGTAGCTGGAAACCAGCATGGGGTTCTTACTTCAGTTGCCTTGTTCCGCCAGATCTATACGGTCAGTGGAAGGTTGTGTAGTATTGGTTTCAACTGTTCTAAGAAAGCTCTTCCTCGACTTCAGGCTAGAACATTATGCTTCCCTTCAAAACATGGGACGCCTGGAAACATTTTCGCATTTCTTCCTCTAAACCTCTGTTGCTGTTCTTCGTCTGATATCCTGGGGTGCTATGCCTATAAGATGGTATATTTTGTCAACTGGAGTTGGTCTTTCCGGTAAGAGAGGTGTCAACGTGCCTGCACGTGTGCGGAGTTTTGCCAGACCGGTGCAGCATATTCCGCCGCAGAGAAACAGAGGTAGAATGTGCTCTTACTGGGATGTGTATAATATTATTTCTGCTGCAGACTTTGAGCTTCATGTTCTCGCGACTGTCTTTGAAACTGAATGGGCGGTCAAGCTTTATTCAGAGGCACGTAAGGGTGTCCCAGTGTAGTAGTTGTTTTCCCCTCCAAGTTACTTCCAGTCTTCCCCAAGTTTGTCTGTAACTCAAGTGAAATGCGCAGAGCTATTTTTGGATCGAGTAGGCTTTAGGTGGTTACCGTCATAGTATTCTGCCAGATCTTTGAGAACTACTCTCAGTCTAATTTTTACCTCCTCGAACGTTCTTCCTTGGTTTGAAACCGCTATATAGTCGGCATATACGAAATACCTTGTGTGTGTTCCGACAGCTTCGACATTGGTACAGATATTGTACTGCTGCGGTGCCAGCACACTGCTTTGAGGAAGACCGTTCGTTTGGATTTTCCATTGGCTGTTGTTCTTGTTCACTGTGACAAAACAACCGCCTGTTTTGTTGTATGATTTGAATGAACTTCGTTAATCGGTAGACCTTGGTCAATGGGTGAATCTTCCTTGCGAGTTCGTTATGATTTACTGTGTAATACGTCGCTGTTAGGTCCACGAAGCTCACGCCTGTAATCTTCCCTGCCTCGTATCCATTATCAGTATGTTGAGTTAGGTTGGGGAACTGGCCACAACATGATTTTCTTGGAAAGAATCGTGTCTGTTGCCTAACAAGGGTCTGGTCTACATATCCAGATATGCGGTTCACAATCATTCTTCCCAGTAATTTATATAGCTAACAGAGAAGCGAGACTGGTCCAAAAATCTTGGAGTATGATCGGATCTTTGGCACGTTTGGAGGTGGCTGAAACTCCCGCTAAACCCGCTGGGCAGAACTGGTGATTAGGATTGTGGAAAGGGCCAAATGAGGTTGGGGTCAGTTTCACCTCCAAATTGTAAATTATTGTAATTTAATAACACATTTACAACCAAAGCGGCACATAGCCGAACTTTTACAACTACGAGTTTCAAACTCTAAATCTTTCACGGCTGAAGGCCTCGAAACAAGAACCCTTAAAAATCAACAAGGTAAATTTCAAGTGACTGAAAACTCGCAGTTACAATTACAAAAAAATAATTAATACATATATGTTACAGTTAGGCTATATATATACATATATATATATATATATATATATATATATATATATATATATATATATATATATATAGGCTGAAAGCCTCAAGGCAAGGGTGGATAGACAAACATAAACAAGATGGAATACAAACGGATGAAGGCCCACAATAAAATTTTCAAGATTTTAAAATAAATTACCATAACCTTTCAAAGGCAGAAAGTTGCAATGTTTAAGCTTGAAAGGTAATTTTAAGAATAAGGTTCCAAAGCCGAAGGCCCATAGTTAATTTTCCAAAATTAAAAAAAAATATGAGCCTTAAGTTTTAAGTAGCTGAAACCGGACTAAAAGAAAGACAACACAACGGCAATAACCTTTCAGCAAATATCCACTTGCCCGAATTCAAAACTACTTACATAAAGCACAGTAAAAGCAAGGATTTTTTTGTCAATTGCTATGACAGATTATAAACAGACAATTTAACACCCATGAGAAAGACAGTAAAGACAATGGCACTCAGAAGCCTCCAGGTAGTCGGTCTGCTCTCGTTCATTTAACTGAGACAGGTGGTGAGCCCAACTACACTTGATCCCTTGGAACCCAACCAAGGGACAGCCACGGACCGACCGACAAAACGACTTGCTTGCCACCAATCGGAACATGAGAACTCAAACACAAAATGTTACGGACGTGATTATCCACAATCAAATATGTACATGTATTAAGCTGTCAAAACTACACACCGTGATGGACAGCGACAACAGGTGAGGAAAAGAAACTGCCTGAAATTACGTTGGTGGCCAGGGCAGGTAACCGGAACACTAACGGCCACAAGGCAGAAAGTTCCGCTGGTGCACTTAAATTGTAGTCAACCAACATAATTAATTCCATGGCATGGTGGCTAAATTTCAGCAACACAAACACTCGGTGTTGCTCACAACAAAACCTCCCCAACAGCGAACCACCGAAACGAACCACACAACATGAATGGACGTGGCTTGGGTACACCACTCAACTTTGACATCCTGGGTCGGTGAGCCACGAAGCTCGTGGCGATCGGACAGCTCCACACACGCTAAGACACTGCACAGGGACCGCCAGCGTCTACAGGGTGTAAAGTGTTCAAAAATGTTCAAATGTGTGTGAAATCTTATGCGACTCAACTGCTAAGGACAACAGTACCCAAGCTTACACACTACTTAACCTAAATTATCCTACGGACAAACACACACACCGATGCCCGAGGGAGGACTCGAACCTCCGCCGGGACCAGCCGCACAGTCCATGACTGCAGCGCCGAGACCGCTCGGCTAATGCCGCGCGGCTGGTGTAAGATGTCAGGCAAATGCAACACCTTCCATGAAAACCCTGACATGATAAGCAAATCCGGCAGTATGTCACATAGCTCCGAATAAATCCTGTCATTAAATTAACCAAAGTAATACGATCAACGAGTGAGCAAATGGAATACCACAGACTAACACAAGAACGCCTAAATGCGTGTCATACTTTCCCACTGTGAAACAGACGCAGTTCCGAGGGAAGAAACGAGAACAGAAGCTGAGAGCAGAACCGTGTTAAGCTAGAAGGCCCTACGATAAGGCACGGACACCCACGTTTCCAGCCAACCACCAGGACCACCCCCCAGCCCATGTTAAAGATAAAGCCCTCCAGAAGAACAGTATAGATATTACGATAACACTAAAAAGGCCACACCAGCTGCAAGTTTTAGCGTGAGACTTTTTCGCGTCTGTGTTACGTTGCAAACGTTAAAAACATTGCCCCACCACGAAAAATATTACGTTTCTAATTGGATAGACAGAAATTTTGTAGGCGGAGCTTAAGGTTAACATTGAGACCCTGATTGGTCAGATGAAAACAGAGCCAGATAGTTTTTTTTTTTTAAACCAACTTCGGTAAATTGTAGTAAGGAGAAGTTAGGAGGGAGTTGCTTCCGAGACGGCGAGGTGCGTGGAGCTGTGCCGCTCGCCACCCCCTGACGAACACCGACAAGGTAATGAACGCATGCGATGCCGCATTTTTGAGCGCATAAGGCTTCACTCAGAACTGCAGAAGTCTCATCTGTTACATCCCCTTTTTGCGTAATACTAGTGTCGATCGTCAATTGAAGCTCATGGTATTCACATTTACTACGTAAGTTAAAATCTGAAACGCGATGATTTTTCTGTTACACAATTATTGCGAAGCCACATCAGCCACTGTAATTTACGACCAGTTAGATAAGTAATTAAAGATAATTGAGGGTCATTGTAGACCATTTTGATAGTTTTCTCTTTTGTGAAACTTAATTTAAACCTAGATTATAGATGTGATTTGGCATAGGTCATCATTCGATCCATTGTAGAACTTGAAACCCACTCAGGGAATATTCGTTCACATTTTTGTTGAACACAGTTGGTTTTTATCATCCTGTATTAAAATATTTCCTTTTATCAATAGCGAAATTTATAAACAATGTTTTGTGAGCAGAATAAAATTTCCATTGGTAAACTTGACTGCTTTTTCGACGTTATTTTACCAACTAACTAAAAATAAGAAAGCCTTGAACCCCTTCCATTACATTTAGTTAGTATTGAGATTCTTTTATGGGGAGTGCAGTGGAGCTGACGCTGAAATCATTAAGTATTTGGTTATATCATCGCTAGTCTCACTGAACTCTACATGTCATGAGTGGTCTGGCGTCTCTTTACCAGCAGCAGGCCCCAGGTTCAAACTAGTCAATTCCCTAAAAAACACGCTCAGAGCGTCGTTGCGTGAAAGTGGTAGGGAGACAAGACTTAGAACAAATAGACACCACGCAGAATGTTAGAAGGGCACGGAGATATCCTCCTTGTTCCGCACCAACCGACCGACTACGCTCAGAATGCCGGCAACATCTAAAATAGTCGTCAGCGGAAATAACGCCAACTATACACACAACCTGACAAACACTGCATGAAGACCTGGATGATACCCAGCAGTAACTAACCACGCAGGAAGACAAATCGGGAGCCCATGCACACACACACAAACACACACACACACACACACAAACACACACACACACACACACACACACACACACACACACACACACAGCCGACTCACGAACGATCGGCGAGCCAAAACGCATCGTCCGGTAGGACGGCCGACCGACGGTCCACCAAGACCGTGGCCCGGCTCAATTGATGCGTGGCGGCAATGGTCGGGCGAGCTATGTTGGCGGAGACCTCACTGCTGCTCCTACCCGACTGCGTTAGTGTCGCATTACAACTCCCCGACTGGTAGGTCCGGACTGCGCTCCAGACGCCTTCCAACTGACTGGCAGCCCGAGCTCGTGACCCGAACTCCCTCACGACAGACAACTACCGGGAAGTAATAGCAGTCGAGCAAAGATACTACGAGAGGGGATATACCGATACGCGCTGCTAGCGCCGGTCATGGGTCAGGCAAAGCAGCAACTCAGTGACAGTAGATATTGAAATTAACGTAGTGAGGTGGAAGTACGTTAAAAACTGGGTGTGAGCACGAGCCACACACGGCTCAGTGGCTAACACTTCACCTTAACGCCATATTTTTGGTACCTGTAATTTCAAAACGCAATTGTTATTCGATTTAAAGCCCCCTTTCTAGCAGTTGGCCGAATCTCTTTATTTGCTCCAATAGAAGGTCGTATAGGCCTCGAGCTTTGCTAACGCTCATCCAGCATATTGCTTCCAGTAGTTCTACTAAAGTGAAGCCGGCCGAAGTGGCCGTGCGGTTAAAGGCGCTGCAGTCTGGAACCGCAGGACCGCTACGGTCGCAGGTTCGAATCCTGCCTCGGGCATGGATGTTTGTGATGTCCTTAGGTTTAACTAGTTCTAAGTTCTAGGGGACTAATGACCTCAGAAGTTGAGTCCCATAGTGCTCAGAGCCATTTGAACCATCTGAACTAAAGTGAAAGGGCAAGCAATAAAGTCATATTCTTCAGCATATATTTGTAACTTTGGCAGGTGAAATAATCTTTTGGTTTTGCTTTGGCCGATCAGATCGTCTTTTGGCTTTGTCATTATAAGCAGATGATCAGGTATTTGATCAGGGGTTGCTTTGGACGTTCCAGCAAAAATTCTTGTGTGTTCATCAATAAGGATTTTCAGGGGTTTCCACACTTTATGACTACAATACTTCACGTCCAAGTGTGATAATCCTTACACGACTTTTATGTGGTAGACATCAGTTCTTCACCTGTTTCAATTGTTTCCTCAGAGAAAGGGTCTTCGTTGCATATTTGATGGTATGTCTCCTGCAGTGCTTTTGAAGATTTGTCAAATCCGGGGTGTAGGTAGTTCTACAGTCCCTCGTCATATGTCTTCACTAGGGATATGGTTTTCACTATGTTGACAAACTGATCGTACTTTACTGGAACAGGTTCCACATTTTTCACTTCTCTGATTAGATTTTGTGCTGAATTAATCCACTGTGCTCTCCTAAAGTTAGATCGGTTTTTGAATGGGACTTCCTTTGGCACCACAACTGCCGTCACAACACGCATGTTTGGTGGATGCTGAGAGTGTGGGATTGGTTCCATCATGTCTTTTTACGACTTGTGTACTATGTGCTCACTTACAAAGACTATATCAGGGTTATATCCATGGCCCCACCTCTCACTGTTGGAAGAGGGTGGTTTCTTCGGGTCGTCTATGATCTTCAATTCCATGCTTTCGGCCCGACCTTCAACATCTTCTCTATTTTGTCCGTTTCTCTGCATGCCCTTTAAGTGCAGTGGCAGTTGAAATCACCCAAGACTAGTTTCGTTGGTTTGTAGCAGAAGTTATTCGGTTCCTTGAAATTGATATCTGTCTTCGGTGTGTATGCACTGATGTTACTGTGAGTGAGTGAACTTCAAAAATCAGGATTTCTACGTTTTCTTCCTGTCGATAGGTCCATGGATAGGAAAAGTATGTCCGGTTTGGCAAATATTGCACTTGTATACTGAGTATTTGGTCTTTCAATGATTTTTCATGCCGTTTTCCTTTGGTTTCAGATCATAGGGTCTTCTATGGGTCTCTTGTGTCATAAGAATGTCACAGTTTGTGTGTTTGCATACGTTTGATAGCAGAGCTTTTCACTCGTATTAATGATGACTATCGTGAGAGCTGACTTTGATAAATAAGCATTTTGGTCTCACTATTGTTGCTGTCTTGGTGGAAGGTTCTGCCGATGGGATAACTATTAGCGTTGCCCAGGGTACGACCGATCGTCTCTGACGGCATATCCTCTGCGGAACGACCTTCGGGGCGGCACCTTCCTTGATAACAGTTTCATAGTGGATAGCTTACACACACTCAAGTCACCTGACTTTGAACTTATTCAACACATTGGATCTATCGAGAGCAGTATGTGAACGTTAAGACAGCTCCGGCCAGTCTCTAGCCGTGTTATGACTGTGCTCATAGCCCTCCAACATAACAGTACTGCAGCGCGGGTGGCCTATACCATAAGTTGCAGGCGCTACCTCAGTGAGCACTGGCACTGTAATTCAGACAGCTTATCTCGGCAGCGGCATCGCTATTAGAGGGTGCGTCAGTGCGGACAAACGCGCATCACCACTGACACATGATTGAAAATAGGTATCATTGTATCCTTGCATCCCAACAGTATTCAGTTCTCCATAGACGAGCTCTGGATATTTACGCTGACTGGTACCACAGTTCCTCGATCAGAAGCTCTCGTGGAGCCATCCTGCGACCTATCGACTGACTTCAGCCAACGAAATGCGAATCTTCGGCTCCGGCGAAAACAGCAGCAGCCACCAGTCGTCTTTGAGGTTCAACCAGACGAACCTCTAGAGCAGGGCCGCACGAGGCGCATGCACCGGTGCATCGCACAGTGCAGAGTGCAGATGACGGCTGCGCTATATTGACGACGGTGCAGACCCCCCACTCCTCGGCTTTGCGCAACAGCGCTGCCTCTCACTTCCTTAGCTTGTGTCGCTCGCGCCGCCTGTCTCGACCTGTTTCAAAGCTTTTACCCTGTTGTCTTCGTCATTGCCCAATAATAATATACACTAGGTGGAGAGCTTAGTTTGGTGTACTGGTACAAAAGAGATTTATATAATAACTGAAATGGTAACAATTTTAAATTTGGTTACGACACAAATGTATCTTCCTATGTGCTCTTTATTTTATTTGAAATTATGCTACTAAGATCTGGATCAAGAGATTGACTGACAGCAATTCTGAGAGATATTTTAAAATTACAATTAGAAATACTCGCACGCAATCTAGTTTTTGTACAAGACAAAACAGAAAAAAAAGCGTTTCACATACACAAGTGGAACGAAACATAGAATTAATCTTCGCTGCTTCTCTGTGTTTCTTGGTAAATTCTTCCTTCGGCAAATTCTGGTAGAATTGGAGCAAACATTTTATATTGTAAAACACATCCTTTCGGTGAACATCGTTTTGCAAATCAATTAGTTCGAAATGTAAATCTGAAGGCGCACTATCAATATCCATCGAAAAAGGTTTCACAAAAACATCGAGAACTGGCTGCAGGTAGGTAATTTCCTGAAACAATAACAAAGCCAATGTTAATAAATGAATGTAATGCAAGCCGTTGTTTCGAAGTACTAAAATGCGATAGATTTTAACAAACATGTAATGTGTGCTATTGGTTTTAATGTAATGTTACACTTGCACATGTAACGCAATCTCCTTTATTTAGCTGTATGTCATACACCGGCACATTACCTGGAATCGGTCGTTAAACTCATTTTCAAGGGATTGTAGCACCTCGACGTATTTTTCAACGCGTGCTCCTTTCTGCACAGATGCTGTCAAACAAAAACATAGTACCGTTTTGATTAGAGCGGTTGTAAAAATCAGGCTGTTTTAATAAAAATACAATTTATATCTCGCTTACCAAGTTCAGGAAAGTGTTGCCTATTTTTCTCTGAAAGGTTGTTTTTGAGGAGCTTCAGTTTATACTGGAAAGCGTTTATTTCGCTGATCATATCGTTCATGAGATTCTTTTCTTTTTGGAGTTTCAGACTTAAATCATTTAGGAGAGCCATAATGTCTGCTAAAAATCGTAAATCAGCTACCCATTCAGGGTCACGAAAAAGTGGCTCCGGACGTCCTTTGATCTCCAAAAACTGAGCCACAGTGTGGCGTAGTCGAAAAATTCGGGAAATCATTTTCTCTTTGCTCAGCCAGCGCACCTCAGTGTGGTAGGGAATATCTGGATACTCCTCTTCAAAGGAAATCAAAAATTCTTTGAATTGACGATGAGTGAGTCCATGAAAGCGAATGTAGTTCACGATACGCACCACTACCTTCATCACATCTTGCAACCGATAACTTTCGCACAAAGAGCCTCTTGGTGTGCAAAACAATCCACGGAAGGTAATTTCGGCATGTTAAGTTTTTTCCGCAGTAGGCCAATAAACCTTTTTGCTTTACCGCACATTGCTGGTGCCCCGTCTGTGGTAACGGAAAACAGCTTTTCCCAAGGGAGTCTTATTCCTTCAGCTGCCATTTCAACAGCTGCTAAAATATCCGCCCCTGTAACAGTGTCCTTCAGCGAAATCATATCCAGGAGCTCTTCCGTTACATGTAGGTCGTCGTCCACGCCACGCAAAAATATTGCTAACTGAACCGTGTCGTTAATATCCGTGGACTCATCAAGTGCGATGGAGTACGCTATGATGTTTTCAATTGTGGCTGCCAGTTGTTCATGCAATTTTTCAACAATGTCGTTGATTCTCCGATGTATTGTCATTCTGGAAAGTGGTATTCTGCTGTACCTGGGAGCTAATGAGGGATTCATTGCCTCTACTACGTCCAACATAATGTTTTTTATTAATGGCCCGTCCATAAATGGCCTCCCAGCTTTTGGAAAACGTAGAGCAACTTTGTAACTAGCTCTGAGAGTCCTTTCGCATCACCCCTCATCTTCTTCACCCAGGAGTAGAGAAAAAAAGATATGTTAGAAATAATTTACGCGAAAACAAAAACTAAGGAATCTAAACAAATGTTATTTCGTTTCGCATGACCTTTAACCAAAATATACATGCTTAAGTACTTGCAACAAACCTCGTTTGTAGATACAGAATTCTCTTCTGCAAGAGTTTCCAACTTCCGTAATTCTTCCTCTCTGGAATCCCCTGTTATATCACTACACTTTTCGGAATGCAATTTGCTGTAGTGCCTTTCAATAGACGATTTTCTGACACACGTAATTAGTGAACCGCAGATTAGACATTTGGCTTTATCGTCACAACGCACAAAAAAGTAGGAGAGTTCCCATTCCGGTTTAAATTGACTGTCGGTAATTTTCCCTTTTTTTTTTTGGAGCAGATGGTTCCATTATTCCTGTAATTGTCTTGCGCCTACGTATTCCAACGCTGACTAAGCCGTGTGGCAGCGCATTCGGCAGCGCACAGCGTCGGCCTCACCTAGCAAGCCGAGTTGAGGCGAAGTATGCCGAGTTGAACCGATGCACTGTGCAGGCACTCGCTGCACCTCGCTTTGCACGCGTGCGATTTTCCTTGTTTGTGCGGCCCTGCTCTAGAGCACGAAATCGTAGAGTTTTTTTTTTTTTTGACGTGACTCTAGTAATAGTGATTCTGTTTTTCGTGCCGAACAGATCACCTGAATTACATTCTACTCACTCATTCTAAAGACAAAGACTTTCTTGTGAACCATTACTTGTGTAACTACGCTCCTAAGAAAGAGAGTTGAAGTTACATGTTCATTTGTCTGGGCTTTAGTTCCTCCGAGTCGAAATGTGCATGGATCACTTCAGACTGGTCTTCAGTGACAATGTTTCCTCAACAGATCCAACGTTTCGTGAAGCCTATAACCCAAATTTATTAATCGTCTTGGCCCAGCACACTCTTGTTCTTGTAGGAGTTCATATCGCAAACCTTCTTGAAGTATAACTAGTTCTTGAGGATGGTGCTTCAGCTGCGGACAGTCCTTAGGAGTGACTGTTGTCACGTTGCCTCGGGACCAACAACGAACATCTACTGTGTGTGGCTTCGTAGCCTTACGATTTCCTCGACTGCAGAAATTATCCTTAGGAAAGGTAGAGGCAAAAGCAAGACGGATGAGGATTTTACATCGTTCCAGAGTGCCTGTGATCGGACCGTCAAACTCCGCCCGCTAAATGACGGGTGGCAGCTGACGGCCAGCGGGGCAAATCCGTTAGAAGATTGTTTTCAATCCAGCCCATGGAAAAAATTTGTGGATAGAGGGAGAGAGAGACAGAGAGAGACTTCGCAATGGAAGTTTTTAGGGTAGCCATTGTAAAACGTCGTAGGTAAAGAAAGAATGTTCATGACGCGTAAATAAATGTAATGTCTGAAAAATGAGGTAAACCTAAAATGAATGTACTTTCAAAAATGCTTGTTTTGAGGCACAATTTCTTCGTGTTGAGTGTCGGCAAAGGGGGCCCTCGCGTCACGTGACGACGCGATCCACGGGCTTTAGTATGTATGTGAATCAGTCCTGCAGATCACCAAAGGTTGCCCATGCCTGCGCTAAATGATACCCGGACGCGAACCCACGTATCTGTGCAGCCTAATGACACCTCGCTCTCTCACCATTCAAAGCAGTCGTACAGTCTTACAAGATTTCACTCGTATTTATTAAAGACAGAGAATGCAAGCACATTACGCATCCGCGAAGCAGATTTCCGTTGCATTACTGTGGAAGCAAGATATAACATCTCAAAAATTAACAAATGTTTTCCATACACCTCGGTGAGAACTACTCTTTTTTTTATTTTTTATTTTTTTATTTTATATACCAGATCGCTTCTGCGTCAGAGGTAATGTCAGTTACATAATAATTCTCAATGTCATGTTTTCTCTCTATTTTTGCAATGAAATGAGTAGCTGAGGTCTTGAAGGGTGAGCAGTTGGTCGATATTAATTTCCATATTCCAGTTAATGGAGTATGGTTAGGTTAGTGTTGGTTAACGTCCCGTCGACAACGAGGTCATTAGAGGCGGAGTGCAAGCTCGGGTGAGGGAAGGATTGGGAAGGAAATCGGCCGTGCCCTTTCAAAGGAACCATCCCGGCATTTGCCTTAAACGATTTAGGGAAATCACGGAAAACCTAAATCAGGATGGCTGGAGACGGGATTGAACCGTCGTCCTCCCGAATGAATTGAATATGTCTTTTTTTCTTACCACGATACGTATAAACACGCACGTGGTCAAGGCGCTGACGTCCTACTTTTTAAACACAGGGTACGCCACTGGCAACGGCGACGGCAGAACAGAATGCCTTGATTCCTCACGGACAGCTTTTATTCTCTGCCAGTGGCCTTCGCTTGGAGACAACTGATGCGGGTATGGGCTTACTGAGTGTTGCGTGGTATATTCTTCCACACACTACTTTCATGACCTCTTAAATATACAAATTATTGTTCAGATACATAAAAAGAGCAAGCACATAATTCGTTTTGAAGAAGCATTCTCTAAAAATTAATTCTGTACAACAAAGAAGATTTATAGAACTTCTCGCCAATTTCGATGCGTTTGTCCGACAGGTACTCTAACTTGGAACCTTTATTCTTTCTCCAGCAAATGCTCTACCGATGTAGCTGATAGGAAACAATTAGGGCTTGCCCTCGCAGCTTCACTTCCTTCAGTTTCGGTCTTCCAGGGAATTTCAAATTGGCATACAATGCGCTGCAAAGTGAAAAGTCGTTCTGGGAAGGCAATTTTTCTTCGAGCCTACTGTTACTGTACTGATATCGATTACTTACAGTTCCAATCTACTTAAAATGCACAAATATCATCTACTATCCTAGATTTGTCAAATTCCAACCACTACAACAATTTCGCCTGCCTAATTTTTATTTCTCTTATATAAGGAGTTTAGTTTCATGTTAAAGTACTCTAACTTTGATGGAAATCATTTACAAACTATTAGTTTCATTGACCCTAAAAAAATACACTATTAGAGACGATAATCAGATACATTTCATGTCAGTTTACCTAAATTTTATGACGATACTTGTCGTAATAACATACGGTGAGGTGACAAAAGTCATGGCATAGCGATGCGCACCTGTACCAATAGTGGTAGTACCACGTGCAAGGTACAAAAGGGCAGTACACTCGCGAAGTTGTCATTTGTACTTAGGTGATTCATGCGAAGAGGCTTCCGCCGTGATTACGGCCGCACGCCGGGAATTAACAGACTTTGAAAGCGGAATGGAAGCAGGAGCTGGACGCATTGGACATAACATTTCGGAAATAGTTTGGGTATTCAGAGATTCACGGTTTAAAAAGTGTGCCGAAAATACCAAATTTCGAGCATTATCTCTCACCACAGGCAACGCAGAGAGCAGCGGCGTTTGCATGGAGCTGACAGTGCTAACAGACAAGCAACACAGTGTGAAATAACCGCAGAATCAACGTGTCACGTACGGGAAAGGTATCCGTTAGGACAGTGCCGCGAAATTTGGCGAGTGCCTTTGCAAACAGTACGAATCAACTGCAGCTCCTCCCCTGCTCTCGTGACCGTATCTGTTGGACACTAGACCACTGGAAAACCATGGGCTGGTCAGATTAGTACAGATTTCGGTTGGTAACAGCTCATAGTAGGGTTTGACGGTGGCGCAAACCTCCTACCCTCGAAGCGATCGACACAAATTGTCAATATGCCATGTGCTAGGTGGTGCTGGTTGCATAATCATCATGTGTGCTATGTTGACATGAAATGGACTTAGACCTCTGGTCCAACTGAACCGATCATTTGGCTGGAAACGTTTGTATTCGGATGGAAGTCATTCATGGACATCAAGTAGCCGAACAACAACAGAATGTTTGTGGATGGCAATGCTCCATGCGGACGGGCCACAATTGTTCGGGATTGTTTTGAAAAAAATTCTGGGCATTTCCAGTAAATGGTTTGGCCTCTCAGATAGCCTGACATGAAATCTATCGAACGTTTGTGAGACATAATCTAGAGGTCAGTTCTTGCACGAAATCCTGCACCTCAACACTTTCACAGTTATGAGACTTCCAACGTCTTGTTGAGAAGAGGCCACGTTGAGTTGCTACAGTAGTCGGAGCAATAGGAGGTCCGATACGACGTTAGGAGGTGCCCTATGGCATTTGCCACCTTAGTGTAAATATGCAGTCGTCGGTAAAGTGCAACTGTGTTACGTAGCAGTGCAGCTAGACTTGGTATAGACTCATGCAACAATAGACTTTTGAGTCAGTGGTCGTGTGAAACGTTTTATTCTTTATGAGGAACGGATACGGTAAAAGACGCGCTTCTCACATCGTTTCTTTTTTTTTCTGCAAGGTACCAGCGTCATAAGGAACTCTCATCGGAAAGAAAGCAAACAGCCGCCAAATAGTGTAAACAATAACGAAGATATCTCAACGTGAACAGCCGTCTGAAATGGAACTTTTCTGCTAGAAACCGGTTGCAGCTCTATTTCTATTAGCAAATAGCTTTATTAACACAGGCTCATTCCTGTTATCACCTGTGCAAGAAACAACTTGCATATGCTCTCTTTCCCCACGACATTTCTGTTTTATTAGCTTTTAATTCTGAATAATCTTTTAGGTTTTTTTGACGTGTTAGGCATTGAAAACCTGTCCCCGTTTCATTTACGCAGTAGTTTTACAGGTTTCGTAGAAGACTCTAACACGTCGTACGCTTGAGCCCCCCCCCCCATTATGAAACTGACACCGGCAGTAAAATACACCCGTCTTCACCAGAGCCACATTACTGCCTACAAGCAACGCCGTTTGCGAATCCGTAGCGCCTCAAAAATGCGGAGGATCAGTGAAAAACCTACCAGTAGGTAGGCGCCCCATTGTTCTCCGGTCAAGTTCAAGGGCAGCCAGTCCAGCCGAGAGACTGGACTCTCCATCAGTGCTCAGGCTGCTCGTTTTGCCGTGTCAGCTGGACCACGATTCCTGGGAAAATCGCACTGACAATAAAACAGAAGAACCAACCAAACCTGTTGCAACCTACCATGCGCTTCCCAGTAGCCTGTTTTCCAAAGACAACGACGTTACAGATAAATGACGTGTCCAGTTTGCTACAAGAACTTGTGAACGACGCAATACAAACGTCAGGTGAATAATGAAAAGAAAACTGCAGCTATCTATCACTTTGCAGCGGAATGTGTGGTGGATTAACACTTATGGAAGAAATTTATGCAGCTTAGTTTCGGGGTGCAATAGCGAAGAGGTAGATACCGGCAGAGCTGTAGCTGGGAAGGGCAGCCGTGTTTCATGCTACAATTTTTCAGTGGACTAGAACGTAGTATGAGGAGTGCAGTACCAGTCGGACACTCAGTTTCAACCTGTCAGGAAAAGTCGAATTCTGTTAACATTACGAATAGGATTTCCAGTAGCTGCAGAACTTTCTCAGTGCTACCGGATGCACAACTGCGGTAAGACTAATGTAAATAGAGTGTTCATTGTTGCCAGATAACTTCAACGACACAACAACATTTTTTTTTTCAAATGAAACATTTTCTTTTACGAAAATAGTTCTTCTTCACCACGTTACCCAACAATAAGCCACAAAAGAAGGGAACAGAAACGTTTCAGATGTGGTTTTAAGGATGGATGCTGAAAATGATGTACAGATAAGAAATGGTACAGGTTACTAGAAACAGGCCGTCCTAATAATGAGCGGGGAAAGGAATAATGTACAAAGTACCTACAATAAGAAGTGACAGGATAGTACTTCATGTGTCAAGACATCGGGGAACTACTTTCATCGTACTAGAGGGATTATTAAAGTGCCAAAATGCTAGGGGAAGACGTTGGAATACACCCAACAAGTAATTGATGGTCTTTGGTTAACTGCTACCACACGACGTATGGGCCGCCACAAACGTTAGACGATTTATGCAGGAGAAAGTCCATCACAAACTGACCAAGACAACAAAGCATTGATCCGCCTCTGGCCCTTATAGCGACTTAGCACTGATTGACAGAGTTAGTGGTTGTCCATCGGATTGATATCATGCCGAATTCTGTTCAGCTGGTGCGGGGCCTTGAATTTCATTGGCTGAAGTAGGACTGTCTTCAGTAATGAGTCCCGCTTCGAACTGAGCCCCGATGACCAGTGAAGTCGTGACTGAAGACGCCCCAGACAGTAGTGGGACCCTAACCCGACTGTCACCCATCATAAGGCCCGGTCATTGGCGCCATTTCGTTTCATAGCAGGACGCCTTTAGTTGTCATCATCGAGGCACATTTGCAGCTCAGCGTTGCGTCAACGGTATTATACCCCCCGTTCTGTGGCCCTTCATGGCAAGCTACCCTGGGCTTGCATTTCAGCAAGATAATGCCCGCCCACACAAGAAAGTTTCTACTGCGTGTCTTCATGCTTGCCAGCCCATACACTGGCCAGCAACGTCTCTGGATCTCTCCACAGTTGATAACGTTCGGGGCTTATGAGCATGGCTCCCCGTCCATCTCAAGATTTTGACGATCAAAGCGCCTCGTTCTGTTGCTCTTTATGGCAAGCCATCCTGGGCTTGCATTTCAGCAAGATAATGCCCGCCCGCACAAGACAGTTTCTACTGCGTGTCTTCATGCTTGCCAGCCCATACCTTGGCCAGAAACGTCACTGGATCTCTCAACAGTTGAGAACGTTTGGAACTTACGAACATGGCTCCTCGTCCATCTCGAGACATTGCCGATCAACGCGCCAGCTGGACAGAATTTGGCACTACATCCCTCAGGAGAATATCCAACAACTCTGTCAATCAAGACCAAGCAGAATAACTGCTTGCATAAGAGCCAGAGGTGAACCAACGCGTTACTGACTTTCCAATTTGTGGATC
This sequence comes from Schistocerca americana, assembly GCF_021461395.2. Lineage (NCBI taxonomy): Eukaryota > Metazoa > Arthropoda > Insecta > Orthoptera > Acrididae > Schistocerca > Schistocerca americana. Next base: position 488,873,230 of record NC_060126.1, on the reverse strand, counting down.
TCTTTCTCTTGAGTAAGTAATCCAATATTTCTGATATTGTAATCATTTGTTTGTCTGTACACATACTCCGCATCTACTGATAACCATCCAGTTCGGATAATTTGTTGGTGGTGCATTATTTTTCTGTTTTAGAGGCTGCATATATCTCATTGATATTCTATTTTGAACAAACACAAGCAAGGTGTTTATATGACACCCATAAAGTCAATTGCAATTAAACTAATGTAATGCACTAGCAACATACCAAAAAGAAAATTGTACGAAGTTATCAGTGATGCCATACAAGTCGATGGGATCTTTTATTTAGGGAATTTGAAAACCGTGACTAGAGGAAGAGTGAGACGAGTAAGGGAATAGTGCTTGCTGGCATTAAGACGGAGCCTCAGATGAATCATGGAACGTATTAGAGTCGTACAGGTAGTAATAATGACAGTGTTTAAAATGTAATGAGGGTGGGCGTGACAGGTAGACGCGTCAAAGGATGGTAGATGGATCAAGGAAGTGTAGTGTGCTGAATTTTTGTAGATAATAAGGGGCCCTGAGGGACCTTGACTATTTTCTAACATGAAATGGATAGATGGTACCATGAAACATGTAGGCGCATGGTACCACATCGCTGAAGGTTAAGTGTAGACGTGGCGTTTATCCACAGGTGCACGAGGAATGGTTACGCTTCTGGTGATTATGGTGACCCATGGAACCTTCGAAATCAAGATGACTATAACGCCGGTCTACTAACACAGTTACTGTGGAATTATTCTCCCCCGTGACAACTAAATCATAGTTAAATGACTGAATTCACTTTATAGCTGTCCACCGCACCCATTCCAGACATGGTGCATAGTGCATACTTCGTCTCAGAGGACGCGGAGTAAGGATGAACTGGTTTTTGGGGCTCATACTGAGTTGAAGGATTTTTTTCAGGAAGGAACTATAATCTTCAGGAAGAAATGTGATTGACACACAGATTACATATTCTACAAAAGTATGTTAACATACGTATTCGTTTATGGAAGAAACAATATTCTGTCAATGGAACAGGGCGATTAAAACACTCAGTACTGTTTTGAAAAACCTTAGACAATAACATCCAACATTTTTTAATTTTATGTACACAAAGAAATACATTTTAAAACATTCTATAATACAGGGTGTCCAGAAAAGGACCCCCTGATTTCAAAACTAAATATCTCGCAAACAATGATCGATAGAGGAATGCAGTAAACGGTATGTTTATTGTGAAAGCTGTAAGAAGTTTATACAGCAGTTTGAAATAATAGTTACAAAAGCTGCTAACATATGGCGCTGTAATCGCCATACGTAATGCCTAGTATAAATAGTGATCCGAAGCCCAGAGCGATCAGTTTCACTATTGAAACGTGAAAGGAGGTTAGCGTACCGAAGGAAGAGATTAAAACCATGTACTCCATTGAACAACGCGTTTTTCTGGTGCTAGAGTACCACAGGTTAGAAGAGAGTCCTACGGCAACAAGGCGAAGTTTTCAAGCACGATTTAATGTTCCAAAAGGACCCGATGCGAAAACCGTTCGCACGCTCTTCGCAAAATTTCAACGAACAGGCAGCGTAACTGATGATCTAGTGGGGCATGTTGGCCGCAACCAAACCGCAGGTACGCCTGAAAATATGGCCACAATTTCTGGAATTATTCAGAGAAATCCAATGTCATCCGTCCGTAGAATTGCATCTGAGACTGGTTTGAAGCGTTCCAGCACGCAGAAAATACTGAGAAATAGCCTACACATGTTTCCATTCAAAATTCAAACGCACCAGGCCACACCCGTACGAGCTGTGCAACAAAGGGTTGCCTTTGCTAATCAGATGCTCACAATGATTGATAGTGAAGGATTTTATGTTGGCTGCATCTGGTTTACAGATGAAGCACACTTCCACCTGAATGGATACGTGAATAAGCAGATTTGGCGATTTTGGGGTTCCGAAAAGCCATATTGGTGTGAAGCGAAACCCCTGTATTCTCCTAAAGTTACTGTGTGAGCTGCAGTATGCAGCAGAGGCATTATTGGCCCTTTTATCATTCGAGAACGGTCACTGGTGCACGTTACGTTGCAATTTTGGAACAATTTGTCGCCACACAGCAAGTGTTGCTGAATGGTTTATGCAAGATGGAGCCCGACCACATCCGACCGAACAAGTGTTTCGCTTTCTTGAGGAATACTTCGGGAATCGAGTCATTGCTTTGGAATATCCCAAATTAACTGGTGCTGGCATGGATTGGCCTCCATATTCGCCGGATTTGACTCCCTGTGACTTTTTTTTGTGGGGCACAGTGAAACACATGGTCTACCCGAAGCATCCCGCCACGCTGGACGAGCTTGAATCGGCGATCTCTGTGGCATGTGAATCCATTTCGGTTGAGACACTACGAAATGTTTGCGCCACCTCTGTAGTGCCAATGGTGAACATTTTGAAAACATTGTGATGTGATTGTTTGCAAAGATTGTTTTCATACGATTATTTCACTTATGTATGCTGATATGAGCTGTACAGCGTACAGCGCCATCTGTTGGCAGCTTTTGTACCTATAATTTCAAACTGCTGTATAAACTTCTTACAGCTTTCACAATAAACATACCGTTTACTGCATTCCTCTATCGATCTTTGTTTTCGAGATATTTAATTTTGAAATCAGGGATCCCTTTTCTGGACACCCTGTAAATTTTCTTCACTAGACTTACAATTGTACATAAAGTTTGATATAGGTTAAAATTACATTTGAATGCGAGATTAGTAAGAAAAAATGGAAGTTTCAAAAGTCTGTTTCATTGCAGCTTTTCATATATTGTTCGTTCTCTTTATTAATTAATTTCCCATCAGTAAAAAGCGTAGGGGAAACGAGGGATTACTTAGTTATTCGTTGGTTTGTCTTGTGATTGTTCTTTGATCTGATCTGACTTCACTTGTCATGAATGCCTAGGGGCTGTATTATTATTTACAAGGTCACTTAAATTATTTGTATATACTATATTTGAACATACAGTTCGTCAGAGATGCTGAGCCTATGGCATCGGTTTGTGCGACAATGCTTTTTACTCCATTTATTATTGTTGATGTGATGTAAGCGTGGCTAGGCCTCCCGTCGAGTGGACTGGTCGCCGGGTGCAAGTATTTTTAGTTGAAGCCACCTCGGCGACTTGCCTGCTGATGAGGATGAAATAATACTGAAGACAACACAACACCTAGTCCCCGAGTGGGTTCAAATGGCTCTGAGCACTATGGGACTTAACTTCCAAGGTCATCAGTCCCCTAGAACCTAGAACTACTTAAACCTAACTAACCTAAGGACACCACACACATCCATGCCCGAGGCAGGATTCGAACCTGCGACCGTAGCGGTCGCGTGGTTCCAGAAAGTAGCGCCTAGAACCGCTCAGCCACTCCCGCCGGCCCCCGAGTGGAGAAAACCTCCGACCACGCCGGGAATCGAGCCCATCTGATGTCATGCAGTAGTTCTCACACCCGACAGCAATGTGTGGCTGTGGTAAAGGATATTTGAAGCAAAACGTACATACGATAGTGATGCAGTCAGGGGAGGAAGTGAGTGTCAACCGGTGATCTTGTTTAGCGCGTCCTTCAGCAGGTTATCATGCCGTTTGTCTGCCATGTGTGTCCATCCCTCCTATGCCTCCTTCTTTGATGATTCCGTTGATCGTGAGTATGGGGCTTTCGGCACTTCTTACGGTGGCTTAACTTAACATTACCTGCGACTTTCCCGGTGGGTGTGAACCCTTCACCACCTTGGCTTCGTCAAGTGGCCCATGTTAACCTTGGCCTTCATTCGCTTCCTAAGGACACTACTCCAGCCTCGGTCTATTGCCTTCATTTTCATGACTTTTGCGTGGAATTTCGGGATAGTACTTTTGTATACACTGATGGCTCTCGGACTGACCGTGGAGTCGGGTGTGCCTTCGTCATCAGCACTCGATATCGGCTTCCAGCACACTCCTCAGTATTTACAGCCAAGCTCTTCGCCCTGCATCAGGCCACGGAGTACATCCAGCGACACAGGCTTTTCAATTGTGTCCTCCGCTCAGACACACTCAGTGCTACTCAAAGTCTATGTGCACTGTACACTGCCCATCCCTTATTCCGCGGGTACAGGAAAACTGTCACTTGCTCACTCTTGCTGGAGCCAGTGTCATGGTTCTGTGGTTTCCTGGTCATGTTGGGCTGCCAGGAAACAAGGCTGCTGACGCTGTTTCAGGTGGTTTGAGAAAATCACCTGTGTACGTCAATTCCTAATACGCGAAGTGTAATGTTGTCACCAGACATTATCCTGTCTCAAGACAATGCTCGGGCCAAAGACTGCAGCTGCAAGAAAGACACTCTTGCAGTATTTTCGATGGAAAGTGTTCGATCACCCACCATATAGCCCCGACATAACTCCCTCTGGTTTCTATCTGTTTGGTCACATGAACTGCTGGTTTTGAGGACAGCATTTTAGTACAGACAATTAGCTGCACACCAGCGTATAGAAATGGTGGAAAGCACAGACATCTGCCTTCTATGAGGAATGTATTGGAAACTTGGTACCATCTTACGACAAATGTCTAGCTCAGAGTGGCAACTTCGTACAGAAGCAGCTAAGAAGTGCCGATAAATGTTGCGAATTACTCATATTTGATTTTCTCTGTGGCTTCCATTTCGTGACCCATCGCACCTCGAAAATAAAATATATTTGTCTTACATTCCACTGGTTTAACATTATTCCATTGGTTTAACATTATTTACATCAATTACAAAAAATATTTGATTTTGAGTCACAGGTGGCATTTCAAAATTTCCGGAAAAAAAAAAAATCAGAAGTAATTTATACACCACAATGAAAAATTAGCACACCTGTGTTAGAGTGTTACAAGTAATCATCAGACTTCCAATGTTGGCTCTTTTTTCGAATAATTTAAGTTTTCATTGATGCCACAGCGGATAAACGACACGTTGCTGATTTATCACTTCAGCATACGTGAGCCACATTTCTGTCACCTGCCATGCTCTGTGATACACGTTTTGAAGAACAGTCTGATGTGGAGACTACCGTTGCGTGATAATTGATAAACAACCTCGACGCCACATTGTAATGTCTCTTGCAGCAGTCTCTCCGCGATATTTTCAGAAATTTTATAAATTATATAACTCAGTACATATCACGGAATATCTCTTCTCATCTTACCGATTATCAATGTAAAGTAGTTTCAAGCCCAATCATTCCTTGGAGCGTCCATTTACTCCATGGAATAGCTTCTCGGCTATCTATGTTTTCTCTTATGAAAAGAATGAAGGGATTCTTGCCGATAGTCGTGAAAGAAGGAGGATGTATATGTATGAATTGTTGAGCTAGTCGCCATCTTGATGAGATTCTGTATGAGAAGGAATGTAATACATGAACTAAACTAAAGTAAGTGTGTTCGCGTATTATTTAACTGATTATTATTGACAGTGTCTGCTTACTACGCTGTCTTGTACGGGATCAGTGGGGAACGTCTGATTTACACTGGACAAACCTGCCGCTTTGTATGCTCAAGATATCCAGTTACTTCAAATAAATAGGCTAACATGGTCTCACCAGCAGATCTCCGGTCTTCCCCATGTGATCACCGAAAGTTAATAATTATTACAAATGTTTTCAGGAGATTGGCTGACAATTTTCGTCGCACGGAGATTTCGAAATTGCTTCACTGCCTTATGGAATTTAAGTTAAGCTCAATTTAATCAGGATAGAACAGTATTGAACTGTGTGAATGTGATAAGCCTGCTTTGTGAATGAAAATTCCCTTAACATACGTATGCATGTTTTTACTATCCTGATCAGTGAAGCTAAATCAGGCCGGTTCAATTTTAGATAAAAAAAAAAAATATATTAAATCTCGCGACCGTGACAGGACACATTTTTGAGCATTACTTAAACATTGTGTGAATTTTATGTTGCATGTGCACAAGAGAAAAGAAGACGAGGCCCGTTCCAGAAGTCACAATTTCGCCACAACCTAAGAGAACGTCGTTCAGGCCAGACACTATACAACTAAATTTTTGTAGATAGAAATTTAGAATAACTATTTAAATGTCTATCGGTTTGAATCAGATTGATTGAGTGACTGTTGGGTTGAACTTTAGATAGGAAGTGTTTATTATAAGTGAGTATTATGCAAAGTTTAGGTCAGTGACATTATTAACTCAGATGCGAGTGACTTTACATATTTGTTGTTCTGTGTATTAATGGTTCTTACTAGGGCGGCTTATAAAATGAAAATCCAACAGCAGAGCGAATCACAACAGCCCTCAGCTGTTTCTGAGGTTAGTGAAACATTAGACGCTAGCTTAACTGAAGTAGTGCCTAGCGGCAGCATTAGTCAGGCCCCACAGCAAAGCTTAAGTGTTTCGATGTCATCTGAGCAGGACGAAATAAACCCATTGACTGCAATCATCCAGCAGTTAACACTGTTAGCCAAAAACGTAACAGACTTAACTAAAGCGCAAATAGAGACTGAAAGGGAATTAACTAAAGCGCAAATAGAGACTAAAAGGGAAATGAATGAACAATTAGCAGCCAATCAAGTGAAAGTCCAGGAGCAATTAGAAGCTAATCAAGCGGAATTAAATAATAAATTAGTAGAGAGTTTTCAGAAACTTGATGATAAATTAAATAAAACTGCGGAAGAACTGACAATTCAGAATGAAAAGACAGAATTAAAATTAGCTGCTCAAATTGAGCAAGTCACTCAGCAGTGTAATGAAAATGCGAAGAAGTTACGCCTAGAGCTAACCGAGTATGTTGCTACTAAGCTTGATGCTATTAAAGAGCAGGTCGAGTCAATCCCACAGATAGTTCAAGCACAAGAACAGATGCAATGTTCTATGGCGGTAATTCCGGTATTAGTTGAAGTTCAAGATGAATTAAAGCAACAAGTAAATGAGATGTCAGCAGATATGCAGGATTTGAGACAATCACAAGACAAGCTCCCGAAGGACATCCAAAATTTGGATAAATCCATAAATAACATAAAGGAGAGACAAGACGAGGTTGATCATAAGGTAAACATTCTCGCGGGAAAATTGGAAAGGCAAAGCATTTGTTCAGACAATATTGAACATACGGTCAGATCAGCTATTAGATCTATAACCGAGAGTTCTGAAGAAGGTTTATTTAATAAAGGTTTTGAGAAGCCAGAGAACAACTAGGCGAAGAACTTCAACAATGGAAAGAAAGCATTGAGAGGTCTTTAAATCTATCTCGAGAAGCCAGAGAACAACTAGGCGAAGAACTTCAACAATGGAAAGAAAACATTAAGAGGTCTTTAAATCTATCTCGAGAAGATATGTGCTCCACGCAAGGAAATGAACCCATAACAAGATCTATCAATGAAGCTACATTATTTAACCGATCAAGTACAGACAGGGACATTAATGCACACGTTCGTTTTTGCAATCAATATCAATCAACACTATGAGGGTGGTCATAATGACTGTAATTGTAAAAGCAATACTGAGGAGAAAATGCTGAAACAACGTCAATTCCAGATCTACAACCCAGACAAGAAAAATGTTCATCCCGTAGTGTTTATAAGAAGTTTTAGGGGAGTATTGCCAAAAAATTGGAGTGAGTGGCAATAGGTTAGTTTCGTGACGGGTTATATTCAGGGGCAGGAGCTATATGGACATCTGATATGATATCAACTTGGTACACATATGAAAATTTTAACCGAGCATTTTTATCCAAATACTGGTCCGAAGGAGTACAAGAACGTTTAAGGCAGGAAGTATTACACCCGGAACCCTTTTCCTTTTCACCTGCGTCTTTAAAGAAATACTTTGAGAAATATATAAACAAATCGCGGTATTGGGATAAGCCTATGCCTCTACAAGACGTGATTGGCATAGTAAAATCTCGACTTCCGGCCAGCATCAGAAATAAAATGCTGTATATTAATGAGCATGACCTTGACTCTTTTATGACTACGCTTGACACTATAGATATGATCGACGAAGATGAACATCGGCCAAGACAACCGGTTATGCAGAGGAGAGCGATTGAGGCGCCAAACGCAAACCGGAACGGAAACGGATTTAATAATTATTATACTAGGAATAGTCAGAGATTCAACGGAAACAATTGCAACGGAAATGGAAATTTCAATAACAGTGTTGCGAGGGGTAGATTCAGAGACAATCGAACAGGTCGCAGATACAACCCAATGTTTGGAAATGCAAGAGATTATCAGAACCAGCAGCTTTCAAATAATAATAATGTGTACAGAAATTCTGACCCTCGATTTGAAGCAAATAACACAACCAGTCATCAACAACAACCAGTCATAACAGAAGTAGTAGATGATTCAAGAGGAAATAATAACCGACATTTAAACTGAAGAGGGCCGCTTTATGCTTCGTAAAGTCGGCCGGGGAATACAAAAGGGGCAAACCTGTTTTAAACGAAATTAATTCCGTGGCAATGTTGAGATATAATGAAGGCGAATTTGAATTGACGAGAGACTTAGAGGCCCGTGTAGTCGAAGATAAAAGGGTTCCTGTGTCTGAGATCTTCACAGAAGTGGCAGGAATTTTAACCAATGTTGTATTGGACACAGCTTCATCTACAGACGTAGTATCCGGAACTTTGTTTCGCAGAATTAGTAAAATTAAGAAAATCCCGGTCCTACCAGTACAAAATTGCCGAGTTATAGGTGCAGTGGGAGCAAAATCCCGGAACGTCAAGATACAAACGCTTATAGAGATAAAATTGGGAAATGTAGCTAAACAATGCACATTCCTTGTAGTGGAAAAGTTGTTAGTAGATTGTATTCTTGGCATTGGAACTTTGCAACCCTGCAATTGCAAGTTGGACTTGGTAGAAGGAAAGGTGAATTTTAAAATCGAAGATCAACTTGTTACACTGATCTTACTGAGAAAGGATGCAGTGTATGAGCGTTATTTCCGTGTTGCTGCTGTGCAGTTGATTTGTGCTAAAAATAATAATATGTACCGACCACCGATCAAGTCAATTCAAGTAGAGGATTTCAGACAAACAGTCGAACAGAAGATTGCTGAGTCAGGTTGCCTAACGGATAGTCAGAGGGAACAATTATTCAATATATTAACAGAAAATGAGTTATTTTTCGATGAAAAGCCCGGAATTATTAGAGGATATGTTTGTACATCACAGATTAAGCCCCATAAGACATTTTTCCGCACACACTATCCCATTCCCTGGCGATTAAAACAACCAGTTCAGGAAGAGATAGAAAAAATGTTAAACTTGAATCTTATTGAACCGTCTAACAGCCCATATTGTTCTCCGTTGCTTGTTGTACCAAAGCCAGGAGGAAAAGTTCGATTGGTATTAGATGCAAGGGAAATTAACAAAATTATAGTACCTGTGCGCATACATCCGGAGAACATCGATGAGTTAATACAGAAATTTCAAGATATATCCTATTTAACCAGTATTTGAGAAGTTCGTTCTGGCAAGTCCAGTTACACAAGGACTCAAGAAAATATACTGCTTTTATGTATGGAGGGAGAAGCTATTAGTTCAAGGTCGTTCCGTTTGGTCTCAATATCAGCTCTGGAGTTTTTATTTCTGCGTTGGACTATGACCTAGGTCCAGAACTACGTAGTCGAATAACAGTTTTTGTGGACGATCTATCAATTGCTTCTAAAACTTGGCAGGAACATGTACAACTTATTATGAGGATTTTTGCTGTGTTCAAACAAACTGGTATAACTGCAAATCTAAAAAAATCCCAATTTTTTCTACAGAGAATTAAATCCTTAGGACATATGATAATGCAAAAGGCATTCTTCCAACAGAAGCAAAGATTAGTGCGATAAAAAATTTTGCAACTCCAAGAAACAGAACACAACTGAAAGGCTTTATAGGTTTGGCTTCATTTTTTCGTCGATTTATTAAAACTCAAGCAATGAATTCTGAAGCACTAAACCGGCTCCTGAGGAAAGATGTACCATGGCAATGGTCTAATGATTGTGAAAAGGCTTTTTGTGAAATTAAGGATCAACTGATAAATGCTCCGTTATTATACCACCCTGATATGAATGTCGGATTCTGTTTAGCCACTGATTCATCAGATGTGGGATTAGAATCTTGTTTATTTCAAATTAGGTACATCGATGGTGTAAAAACCTTTTGTCCAATTGCATTTGCTAGCAGAGTTTTATCCACCTGTGAAAGAGCATATACCACTACGGAATTGGAAGCTTTAGCAGTTATTTGGTCTTTGAAAAGGTTTAATTATTATGTATATGGCTCAAGGATAGCCGTTTATTGTGACCACCAATCACTAGCCTTTTTACAAACTTGTAAGTTGCTGCATCCTCGCTTGTCAAGGTAGACGCTGGCGCTGCAAGAATATCAGTTTCAAATTATTCATGTAGCCGGAAAAGAAAATATTGTAGCTGACGCGTTGTCAAGATCTTCAGAAGGAATAACACCTGAACTGGATGTAAATAATAAGGCAGAATTTCCAGTGCTTCTTCTTCAAGAAAATAATTACAAGTTATATTCATTTATGTAAGACAATGTCTCAGAAGAAGGATCGACGATGGAATGCTATAATACGACAATTCAATCAACAAAATCCTATGGTCAATTTGGAAGACTACCGGCTTGTGAATAATATTTTATTTTTTTAAATCTGGGAAGGCTGAGAATCCAAAGTTGTGTGTCTGCATACCCGAAGAATATGAAGAACGTTTAATTTGGTTTACACATTTGACCTGGGGTCATTTTGGTGTTGTAAAGCGTGCTAATAAGATTAGATATTATTGTTACTTCTCAAATATATGGCGAAAAGTGCACAAAGTCATACAGAAATGTGTTCTCTGTCAAAAGGCTATGCCGGACAACAAGGGAAATAAAATTGCGCTTCACTCAATAATACCTGAAGCACCAAGATCACTTATATCATGTGATATTTGTGGACCACTTATTTAATCAGGATAGAAAAGTACTGAACTGTGTGAATGTGATAAGTCTGCTTTATGAATGAAAATTCCCTTAACATACGCATGTTTTTACTATCCTGATTAGTGAAGCTAAATCAGGCCGGTGTAAGAGAGGTTTTTTTAAATTTTAGATCCCACAAAAAAACAAAAAAAAATATTAAAACATGATAGCATAGCAGAATAAAACAACTTGAAACGGGTTATTTCCCAAACCTCCTTAAACACGGACGTCAGCCGGTAAAGCAGTTCACACGGCATGCGCTCGTGTGTTGTGGGCTGCCTAACTCCAAGGTAACTATCTATTCACTTTCCACTCACATATTTCATTTCTTCGTAAAGGGGCACAGTAAGTGTTTACTATGAAGGCGATTTTTTATTAATTTTTGCAGGATGACCCTTAACACAAGCGTTTTTTTATTATTTATTTATTTCTATTTCAACAAGAACTAACTTCCAGAATTTTTTATTACAGGTTGTTTGGCCCGTAAGTTTGGCTCTAAGTACTATGGGACTTAACATCTGCGGTCATCAGTCCCCTTCCCGTAACTTTATACTAAATCAAAATGTTTGACGTGACGTAATGTATGCAATAACATAATACTACAAGAAACGTTATTTGTAAAAAGCAAATCACAAATGACAATAATGTAAACCTCTTCGACACTTTGAAGCGCGAAGCATCCCTTGTGATGATCTCTGAACATTGAAAAGCTTCCCAGTCGATACTAGAAACAGATGTAATCTCACGTTACTACATCCTTCATAGGATGACAATTGCCCGCAACTCAAGACAAATGGCCTCACTCAATGCCCTAGTAAGTCGTTGGCAGACATGCTCTCGATGTATTGCATGTCTCAGTTATAGGTGACATTTCAAATTTACGGTAAAAATAGTCAGATAATGTTTGCCGGATACATTGAAAAATTTGACACCACATCTTTATTGTAGTATTAAGTCAGAACAAAGAGATTGGGATACAATATTGCTCATCGTGACATTTGAGTACAACACAGTGAATTAAGACACTACCGGATTCAAACAGTTATTTCTGTTCCACGGTCGCGGTGGCAGAAGGACAGTGGATTAAATGTTTCCGTTTCAGTCGGACGATAATCGCGATACTCGAACACATTCGCCTGTATTCAGCCCTACAACACAAATATAATATATTTTCTTATTCAATTTTTAAATGGTCGCATTCAATTTTTACGCAATTTTCTGAAATTACAAAGTTACTCCGAAAAAACGGAAATCAACCGTGAGACGCTGCAACAAATAGTTGTTGCAGACCTGCATCTTTTCCCATACAAAATTCAAAGCCATCAGCCATTAAGCCCCAGGGCCATGGAACAGCGGTTAGTTTCGCCAACACTGTTGTCCATGGAATTAACGAACAGGGCTTTGATGTGAATATGGTTTGGTCTAGCGACGAAGCCCAATTTGATTTGGATAGATTCCTCAATAAGCAAAATTGGCGCATTTGGGGGACTGAGAATCCGCATTTCGCGATCGAGAAGTCTATTCACCCTCAACGTGTGACTGTGTGGCTTGCCGTGTCCAGCCATTAAGCCCCACGGCCATGGAACAGCGGTTTGTTTCGCCAACACTATTGTCCACGGAATTGACAAACATGGCTTTGATGTGAATATGATTTGGTTTAGCGACGAACCCCAATTTGATTTGGATAGATTCCACAATAAGCAAAATTGGAGCATTTTGGGGACTGAGAATCCGCATTTCGCGTTCTAGAAGTCCATTCACCCTCAACGGGTGACTGACTGTAGTGCAGTGCCCAGTCACTGAATAATCGATGCCATTTTCCTTGATGGCACGGTGACCAGCGAACAGTATGTGAAGGTTTTCGAGATGATTTCATCGCCATTATTCACACTGATCCTGATTTCGACAAAAGTGGATCTTGCAAGACGGAGATCGACCCCATCGACGCAGGAGAGTGTTTGATACGCCTGGAAGACACTTCAGCAGGGTTTACAGAATTTCGTTATTCGTGTGCGCCATATGTCGACAGTGATTACAGGCATATCGAACGTGTCATACCCTAAACCCGAATATCTGTAGTGACGTTTCCATGTTGGATAAAGTGTGTGTACGCTGTAGTTTGTAACTAATCAACGTTTTTTCATATAGTTCAATAATTGTCGCCCTATAGGTGTACTATCGTGTGGGTACAATATTGTCCCGTACATGAAATGCACCATCAGCAGGATCAAGGCAACATAGATAGCTTTTATATGGACGCTATACGCCCAGGAGAAGAACCTAGACAGTTATGACACCAATCATCGGCCAGGGAAACAAAGTCACAGAATCTTGGACGGGATTTTACGTCTGTACGCTTGATAAGACTGTCGGAAAAGTTACTAAAAGGCTACCTTGGAATGTATAGTATCGTTTACGGCTTGTCGGACGTCACGTATGAAGTGAACGATTATGACTAGAGCCAGAAATCTATGTAACTACATATTCTGTTCCTTTATATATAGTTACAAGAAAAACTATAATGTCGATAAACTACAGTTAAAGGACGCCCATTTCAAAGTCTTAAATGACGTATTTTTACATATTTTGAGCCGTAGTATATATTTCACATAGTAATACATAATTTTATATACACTCCTGGAAATTGAAATAAGAACACCGTGAATTCATTGTCCCAGGAAGGGGAAACTTTATTGACACATTCCTGGGGTCACATACATCACATGATCACACTGACAGAACCACAGGCACATAGACACAGGCAACAGAGCATGCACAATGTCGGCACTAGTACAGTGTATATCCACCTTTCGCAGCAATGCAGGCTGCTATTCTCCCATGGAGACGATCGTAGAGATGCTGAATGTAGTCCTGTGGAACGGCTTGCCATGCCATTTCCACCTGGCGCCTCAGTTGGACCAGCGTTCGTGCTGGACGTGCAGACCGCGTGAGACGACGCTTCATCCAGTCCCAAACATGCTCAATGGGGGACAGATCCGGAGATCTTGCTGGCCAGGGTAGTTGACTTACACCTTCTACAGCACGTTGGGTGGCACGGGATACATGCGGACGTCCATTGTCCTGTTGGAACAGCAAGTTCCCTTGCCGGTCTAGGAATGGTAGAACGATGGGTTCGATGACGGTTTGGATGTACCGTGCACTATTCAGTGTCCCCTCGACGATCACCAGTGGTGTACGGCCAGTGTAGGAGATCGCTCCCCACACCATGATGCCGGGTGTTGGCCCTGTGTGCCTCGGTCGTATGCAGTCCTGATTGTGGCGCTCACCTGCACGGCGCCAAACACGCATACGACCATCATTGGCACCAAGGCAGAAGCGACTCTCATCGCTGAAGACGATACGTCTCCATTCGTCCCTCCATTCACGCCTGTCGCGACACCACTGGAGGCGGGCTGCACGATGTTGGGGCGTGAGCGGAAGACGGCCTAACGGTGTGCGGGACCGTAGCCCAGCTTCATGGAGACGGTTGCGAATGGTCCTCGCCGATACCCCAGGAGCAACAGTGTCCCTAATTTTCTGGGAAGTGGCGGTGCGGTCCCCTACGGCACTGCGTAGGATCCTACGGTCTTGGCGTGCATCCGTGCGTCGCTGCGGTCCGGTCCCAGGTCGACGGGCACGTGCACCTTCCGCCGACCACTGGCGACAACATCGATGTACTGTGGAGACCTCACTCCCCACGTGTTGAGCAATTCGGCGGTACGTCCACCCGGCCTCCCGCATGCCCACTATACGCCCTCGCTCAAAGTCCGTCAACTGCACATACGGTTCACGTCCACGCTGTCGCGGCATGCTACCAGTGTTAAAGACTGCGATGGAGCTCCGTATGCCACGGCAAACTGGCTGACACTGACGGCGGCGGTGCACAAATGCTGCGCAGCTAGCGCCATTCGACGGCCAACACCGCGGTTCCTGGTGTGTCCGCTGTGCCGTGCGTGTGATCATTGCTTGTACAGCCCTCTCGCAGTGTCCGGAGCAAGTATGGTGGGTCTGACACACCGGTGTCAATGTGTTCTTTTTTCCATTTCCAGGAGTGTATTTTAATATTTCTTTGGAATTATTGTACATTTTCTGGAGTCCGACATATTTTTATCACATGCAAGAAAGGAAAAAAATATTTTATTATTGTGTCTCACATATTGTATATAAAACCGTTAAACTCAAAGCTTAGTTGCAAAAGTTAGATGCAAACAATAGTGATTCGTTTTAAATGCTTTCTTTCTTGCTCTGAAACGCTTCACAGTGTGTAACAGTCAGCTGCGTTTAAGTTAGCCATGGCACTGGTTGCATCTTCGTTGTCATCAGAGCTGAGAACATGAATTTCTGTCGACAGTGCTTTAACCACTGACGGGAAAATGGTCATCTGTCGAACTTGTGATAAATGTAAAGGATGTACGACATCAAATGGAACAACATTTACGAAGAAATCTAGTTGTTAAGAACAAACAAATCATTTCTTCAAAGACTCATGTTCTACATACAAAGTTACTGGAACAGCCAACATCATCAATCTAATAGTGAATTTTGCAAAGAAATGTGTTGCATTGCTTGCAGCGAACATATACTGGAACAAGATTCACGTAGCTGAATTTAAACATTTTTTTACAGAAATACTGCAATCGCAACATTTCCGTCGAGTCAACTCTCGGGAAGATTTCTTAATACGTTGACTTATTGTAAAAAGTCAGGGCTGACATTGGCGAATCTTCTGTATGGATTTCTGCCGATGAGTCAACGGGTGCTGTAGGTCGTTTCACGCCAAATGCAATTGTGCGCAAGATGGACTCTGAGCCTTTATCTAAACTGTATGTAATTTATTGCAAACCTGTCGAGACAACAAACAGTTAAATAACTGCTAGATTCATTGCTGATGGACCTAAGGTACTATGCCCAGAAGGCGTGAAAGAAGAGAAGGTCCTGCTGAGGTACGCAGATGGAACTCCATATACGCTGAAAGAGGGGAAACCGCTTAATGTATTATTTTATGCAGACTTAGTGCAACTTATATGTACGGCTATTGCATTGCAACAAGCGACAGCGAAAGACATCAATTCACAGAAGTAAATACACCAATGTTACCAGGAAAGGGGGTCTTGCTTGACGTTTCACCATCGTGTACAGTGCTAAGAGCAGCAGCTATCTGATGTACCTCTGCCTCCGGAACCAGTGCTGACAAGGCGGATTGAAACTGTGATTTTCTACAGTCAGCACTTTGTAACTGTGAAGTCAGAGATGGAGAACTTTTCTCCTTATCGTGCATTGTCTGCATGTCAACCCTTGCCTTCATTCAACGATTCTAAAGCGCTCAGTTCAGTCTCATAAATCGCAAGTCACTTCAGCTGCCTTGCCGACAGTATCAGGAAACTGGAGACTTCAAGTATGCCTCTCCAAGAGACTGTGGGACTAATGGAACACTCCATTTTTAAGGTCAGTGTAGTACAAAGTGAAGTGGGTGGTGTAGTTTCCAGCAAACTATAATTTGTTGTTTGAACGTATGGTGTCAGTTCCTTCGAAAGAACAGACACCATGCCGACCTCACAGCCGTGTAACACTGTGAGTAAATCGAAGGGGGATTTTTGCTGTCACCTGAAATAGAACATTAAGCGGAATCAGCGGCAACGAGCGAAAATGTGTCCCCAAGCGGAGTTCGAACGCTGAATTTCCTGTTACTAGGTAGGTGCAGTGACCACTGCGCGATCCGGTACACAGTGTTATCGCATCTGCACGGACTATCTCGGTACGCCTCAATGCCGACCCCCACTCCTGCAGCTGCCGGCCGGTGTGGCCGAGCGGTTCTAGGCGCTTCAGTCTGGAACCGCGCGACCGCTACGGTCGCAGGTTCCAATCGTGCCTCGGGCATGAATGTGTGTGATGTCCTTAGGTTAGTTGGGTTTACGTAGTTCTATGTTCTAGGGGACTGATGACCTCAGATGTTAAGTCCAATAGTGCTCAGAGCCATTTGAAATCCTGCAGCTGACAGTAGTGGTTGGTTGGTTGGATGATTTGGGGGGGAAGGGACCAAACAGTGAAGTATCGGTCACATCGGATTAAGGAATGATGGGGAAGGAAATCGGCGGTGGCCTTCCAAAGGAACCATCCCGGCATTTGCCAGAAGCGATTTACGGATATCACGGAAAACCTAAATCAGGATTGCCAAACGCGGGTCTAACACCAGTGATTGCCCTTCACTTTACATAAAAACTTCTGGCCATTAAAATTTCTATACCAGGAAGAAATGCAGATGATAAACGGGTATTCATTCGACCAATATATTATACTGGAACTGACATCTTCACGCAATTTGGGTGCATAGATCCTGACAAATCAATACCCAGATCAACCACCTCTGGCCGTAATAACGGCTTGGTTGGCATGGTCAGGTACAGCTCCCATGCAGATTCAACACGATACAACAGTTCATCAAGAGTAGTGACTAGCGTATTGTGACGAGCCAGTTGCTCGGCCACCATTGACAGACGTTTTCCGTTGGTGAGAGATCTAGACAATGTGCTGGCCAGCGCAGCAGTCGAACATATTCTGTATCCAGAAAGGCCCGTACAGGACCTGCAACATACGGTCGTGCTTTATCCTGCTAAAATGTAGGGTTTCGCAGGGATCGAATGAAGGGTAGAGCCACGGGTCGCAACACATCTGAAATGTACGTCCACTGTTCAAAGTGCCGTAAATGCGAACAAGAGTTGACCGACACGTGTTACCAATGGCACCCCATACCATCACGCCGGGAGGTGCGCCAGTATGGCAATGACGAATACACGCTTCCAATGTGCGTTCACCGCGATGTCGCCAAACACGGATGCGACCATCATGATGCTGTAAACAGAACCTGGATACATCCGAAAAAATGACGTTTTGCCATTCGTGCACCCAGGTTAGTCGTTAAGTACACCATCGCAGGCTTTCCTGTCTGTGATGCAGCGTCAAGGGTAACCGCAGCCATGGTCTCCGAGGTGATAGGCCATGCTGCTGCAAACGACGTCTAACTAATCTTTCTTCATGTCAGTACGTTGTAGATGTCGCCACCGGCGCCAGCCTTGTATCAATGGTCTGAAAAGCTAACCATTTGCATATCACAGCATCGTCTTCCAGTCGGTTAAATTTCGCGTCTGTAGCACGTCATCTTCGTGGTGAAGCAATGTTAATGGCCAGTAGTGTAGTATTTCACAGCTGCGGAAACTGCGTGGTGTCTCTTCTTTCGAAGGAACAGACTACAGGGATTCATACAATTGATTCGCCTAGATGGACGATGGATCCACCTTCTTCAGTGCCGATGCACAATACGTCCGACATCCTACGGTAATCTAAGAGTAGCGAGCGTGACGGAAGTGGACATGGACTGTGGATAGGCGGCGCTCATTGGGAGTATGGGTCCGCCGTGAGGTTTGTCGAGATAGCCCGCGCAGTTGCGATAACACTGTGTCCCGTATGAATCAGCGGTTGCCGTGCCTGCCAAGTAAGCGGGAGATCCCGGGTCGCGATCCCGGACCGATGCACATTTTCGCTCGTCCCCGCTGATTCCGCTTGCTGTCCAGCTGCAGCTGACAGTGGTCCCCCTTCAGTTTACATGTAATTACAACCTGTGCTGAAAAGAACCACGGATACTTACTTTTAGCTATTTTTTCTCGCTTACTTATTGGAGAAATTGTAGAACACCCTGTGAAAATTATTCCTAGCACAACCCCTCTGTATAAATAAGCACCATTGACTTCTTGCGAAGTTGAGCTATCTCTCCCTATTTATAAAAAGATATTGTCGGAAAGAATACTGTGGTCGAGCGGTTCTAGGCGCTTCAGTCCGGAGCCGCGCGACTGGTTGAAGGTCTAATCCGCCCTCGGGCATGGATGCGTGTGATGTACTTAGTTAGGATTAAGTAGTTCTAAGTTCTAGGGGATTGATGACCTCCGATGTTAAGTCCCTTAGTGCTCAGAGCCATTTGAATCATTTCAGAAGACTGTGCTTAACAACAGAACATTTCGAAAACTGTATTATAATTAATTGTGCATCCTGTTCGAGTGCGACATAAATCGTTGGAAAGGAGACCTTGTACGTTATTACTTTGTAGCAGAAGTATAATGTTTAAGAATGAAAACAGATATTTGAATAGTCTACCTGTGAACTTATATTTTCTAGCAAAAGGATAAAATCTTGGATTTTACTTAAAATTGCTTCATTGCATATTCATTTACATATTTCACCAATTATGGTTACATATTGACGTACATATTTTTTAATTTGGTGTTACATGGAATCCAGGTACAACTATAAACCTTCACCAAGAAGGCCAAAACGCAGAGATTGCCCATATGTAGCCTTATTACAGCCCGAACCTACAAGTCCACTATGAGGGCTCTCGTCCAAGGGAACTTCACTCCCGCTCCGTTTATATCGAAGCTTCGATGGAAAAGGCTACCTTCGTTGCTCGTCATAGTAAAGATGGAATAGCAACATGTCCCTAACGCGAGGATCTTCTAGCGTTGCAATAGAGAGGACCATTGACAACTTTCGGTCTTAGATATAGTAGGCTCCAATGAGATCTTTCTAAATAGCAAGGCGGTGTTTATCCAGGAGAGGGAACAATGCTCACAGCTGCTCTGCATATGATGTGGAGTTGCGGTTAGCGTCGCGGGCTGTGGTCGCCAGTTCAGATTCAGTCACCAACAAATATTTCTTATTTAGTATTAATCATTTCTAGAACATTCTCGAAATTTATGTTTACAATTTATGCATGTCCTGGAATATTCCATGTTTTTATAAATGGCAACACTCTCCGTCGAGTAGGTAGTTCTGTTCTGTCAGTACGTTGATCTCCATAAAAAACTTGCTTTCATTGCAAAGTGTGCAACTTTTCTAAATAAAAAATGTTTGGTAGCTGCGAACTACACCTGGATTGATTTTCTCTGTTTCACTTCGTGTGTCTGTGTGGTTCTCTTGAAGAACACGAGTGGTGTACTTAGGGAAACTATATCTGACGAAATGAGTCACCAAATTATCTGAAATTGTACAACTGTATACCTGTATTGCAATTAGCTTCTATCACATAACTGGAAAAATAAAACTGTAAACTAAAGAAGCTATCTGTATAATTCTATACTTTGCAGTACGGTCAACAATGTTACAATGTGTGACATTACAATATGTGGCTTCCAATTTAAACACATAAAAGTAACAGAATAAAAATGCTACGTAAAATTACCAATCGAATTTGGAAGGAATGAACAACCTAAAAGATTCTATTAAAATGCCATGTGAATTTATGTACATAAACTGACTAAATAAAATTCCAACGTTAAATAATGCCCAGACAAATATAACACTGCAATGTAAGATTAAAAAATTGTCTGCATAAGAGATGTAAGCTAAGCTGGTGAGAATTTTTGGATTGGAAAGTTAACTGTAAATGATTTTGCAATTTTCTGCCTATGACGTAACACTACCTTTAACCAATTTTTTATCTGGGTTACCTGTGACAGCGGATACCCATTACTGCTCGAAGGTATAAACATGAGAAAATTCTGCGTATCAGCAAATTAGCCAAGTGAAAGAGAGAAAGTCTTGCACAGTGCAGTGGAAAGACATGCAGCTATGCTAAGCAGGCCTTGCTTCACTCTTAGACACTATGTTCCGCTCAGCGCAATGCTGCAACGCACATAAACAGAAAATAAACTTTGATGAGGAGTCGATTGTAGAATTTGAACTTGCTAAGAAACAAACCTTTCTTTACAGAACTACATTTTACCAGAATGAAATTTTCACTCTTCAGCCGAGTGTCCGCTCATGTGAAACTTCCTGGCAGATTAAAAGTGTATGCGGATCCGAGACTCGAACTCGGGGCCTTCGCATTTTGCAGGCCAATGCACTACCGACTGAGCTAATAGAGTTAGAAGTATAGCTGTGGTAATGTTTGGTTTGCGGAGCGCTCACCTGCGCCGTCATCGGCGCCCCTACAAAGCCCCAATTTTTACACAGTTCAATTTGTACACAATCCAATCTAGCCACAGTCACGAATGATGATAATGATGACGAAATGATGAGGACAACACAAACACCCACTCCCGGGCAGAGAAAATCCCCAATCCGGCCGGGATTTGAACCCGGCACCCCGTGATACAGAGGCAACAACGCTAGCCACTAGACCACGAGCTGCGGACGAAGTAAAGCTGTGAGAGGGTTCGTGCGTCGTGCGTGGGTAGCTCAGTCAGTACAGCACTTGCTCGTGAAAGAAAATGGTCCAGCACAGAGTTTTAATCTGCCAGGAAGATTCAACTATATTTAAAATACTGAACCTCATTGCCTGAGTATTAAAACCATTTTTACAAAAATTACTTGTTAAAAGTATGACTCTGCAATGAAATGAAAAACTGAAATGGTAAAGGAGCTGTACATCTAGAACTTGTGAGTGCAAGCCACGTGAATAGACAACTTTCCTTAATTACGTCTGAACAATGAATTTAGTTGACCCAAACTAAAAATGAAAAATTCCATTAAAGGCTTCGGTTATTCAAAAAGAACGTAACTACATGAAAGCAACCAATGGAGCCACTGACTTACCTCAAACCTTCACTTGTCGAATTATTCTCTACCAAAGTATATTCAAAAATTCATCATAATCTGTACCTTTATCTCTGTTCTTTGCGTGCTGTTTCAGACCCGTCACAAGAATATACAATACTTGACTCATTCCACTGGCTTGTCTTAGGATGCTAAAGCAACGAAAATGGTGGTAGAAACCCAAGATCACATTGCTTGTACTCAGAAACTCTGTGGCCTAAAATGTAGTCTATCAAAACTACTGTTTGAAAAGTGTCCAGGATACAGGTACTGAGTATGACACATCGAATGAAAACAGACCTTACATTACTTTTTCAGTACCAAAAACAAGGAGGAGTGTTGCATTTTCTTGACAACTCTGCTATCAGATTTGGCCTTCATTGTGGTTACGACGTGACTATATTGAAAACGAAACTATCAACGTACCCGTTGGGAGCACAACCGCTAATGACGGTATTGGTCGATAAGTTCATCGATTAATTATTTAATTGAACAACAGACTGACATACTCAAAACTGAAACTTCCTGGCAGATTAAAACTGTGTGCCGGACCGAGACTCGAACTCGGGACCTTTGGTAGCTGTTGTACGCTTCGCGTGTGGATCTCTTCGCAGACACACAGATCTCTACTAAATTTTGACAATCCTCACTTGAGCGTTCTCTTCTGAAAGAAGAGTTCATCGCCCTTGCTTCCTCAGCATTTTCTGAATTTCGCTGTAATAACCACGGTGGATATCTCACGTCCTTAGTCCACTCTAGTCTTGTACTTTTTCAGAGCAAGATTTACAGTCTGTTTAAACTTTGCCAATAATTCGTCTACGACCATCATACCGAAACAAACACCTCTAACGTGACAGGGAGAATGTCTTTCAACAGCGTTAGAGTCATAAACAAATGGCTTTGTGGATTGAAAAATATACCTGTAGAAATATTTACTCTCTTTTCATAAATGTGAACAGAATTTGGTACTTTTAGGTTCACATGCAAGAGTTGTAAATCTACCATAAACCGTCGTAGAGCATCATAAGTAATCGTAGACTACAATACTTCTCCTAATAGCTTCGTTCAGTTAACGTCGTGTAACGTTACCAGTACGTTAGGTGTGTTGCATACCTAGCGGGCGTTACTCATAGCGATCGCTTGCTGTGCGTATGCGATCAATGTCTTACTATATTCCCCTAAAACCAAGAAGCGGTGAATCAGCTAGAGACAGAATGTGGATACATATAGAGCCGGCTAACCTATATAACATTTCTGTTCTGTCCTCCTGTCTGTTACTTAAAATCAAACAGTATTAATAGCAAAACTGAAACTATTAATCTTTAATTCAGATTTTAGTCAAAAATGGTAGATTTTTAACCTAAAACAGAGGGATGTTGTAATAAAAATACAGAAAAATACAAATTAATGATACAGCTGTAGAAAACGCAGTTTCCTCAGTAAGAAGGTAAAATAACAGAACAAAATAGAAAAAATAAAAAATAGTGCAAAACAAATATATATGAAACATCGCTTCAATACTTCGTCGAACTTACATACTACGTGTTTCTGTTATTCATGAACAACTATCACATTTATCAGTAGTAATAGGGAACTCTTGGTTTATGCATATGTTTACGCAAATTGTACTTGCATCACAACTTTGATTTTATAAAAGCGCAGACATTAAGCGATCAACTAATTTTTATTACTTATAAAATGCATTTTATATTCTTTAAGGGTACAAAATACACGATGGACTAACGGTTAATGACGTGCGGTTCAAATTATATGCAAAACAAATAACAAAAACAAAAAAGACAAAGAAAAATCGCCGCTGCCAGTTTCTCTCTGAAATATTTATTTATGTTTCTTTCCCTACGAACGCTGCCAGCACTGCCTTTAATTACCACGTCATTTATGTAGTGTACCAAAACTACCGAACTGTAGTTTTGCTAGAGCGCATGTCTTGTCGTGACCAAACAACGAAGTTTAACTACGCAACAGGTTCCACCACCTGCCAACAGATGGCGAGCACAGGCAGCCGGGCTCTTACGCCATCTGCTGCACAGTTGTGGAACCTGCTGTGAACTCAGTGTTTGCTGAAGCAGTGACACATCTTCCACTTGTTCTAATTAGAGTACGTAACACCCGTCTCCACAAGTAGTTCGAATCCTAATACAGGAAGAAATACTTCTTTTTCAACAGTTTATGGTCGCCATAAGGAGGAGAAATGGTAATGACTGTTAGTGATCACCTAATTGAGCTTTGCTACCCTGGATTTTAAAACAAATCTGTCGACAGTCTCAAAGAATATGAAATGTAACAATTTTCGTGCGAATACTTCGCGAGGCTTGGAACATTCAGCTTGATGTCCCGTTGAACACTTTACGAGACGAGCGGATTGTTTAGCAGCTGATCTTCTAATCTCCCTCTTTCAATTACACTAAGATAATATACACGCTGCACAAGATAATCAGATATCTATAAATAACAGTTATATTTAATCCAAAATAATAAAATATCCATCGCACGCAACTGAAAAAGCATTTCCGAGTAAATGAGTGGACGCTCGTTTGACAGGTGAATCAGTGTAAAACAAGTGTTGGAAAATCTTGATTAACAGACTGCGACGTTTCAGTAGACATTTGTGTTCGGGCACAGCAGCATATATAGGATGTTCCGTAGTTACTACAGGAGATAGGGAACATCAAAACAAATATACTTAGTTGCGGTACATATGGTCCCCGACGGCATGCTATTTGCAGCAGTAGCATTCACTGCTCAAATATCCACCGTTGGCCTGTATGCTAGCACTACATTGACAGACCAATGATTGTCGCGTCCGTTCGAAGATTTCTGGCATGTCTGCAGTGGTACCTGCAACGACGACAATTCTACTGATTAGGTCTTCTTCCATTTCTGCAACCGTTCTTACACTAGCTACTTCATATACACCCAGTGGAAGAAATCCGAACACATGAGGGCAGCTTACATAACTGGCCAGACTACAGGGCCACCTCGGCTTTTCCATCGATGATTCCTCAGCGACGCTGAAATTGGCTGAGGTACCATAGTGCTGGAACATTCTAAGGAACATCTTCCAGCAATTCTGGCAACCCATGTGATAACTCTGGCCATTGAGACGGAATGGATGAATGTATGGTCCAATCAACCTATCACTATGAATTCTGACCCATACATTATCACCGAATCGTTGTTGTTGGGCACGAAGTCGATTCTTCGTGGATTCACAAGTACCCAAACAAGCAAATCGTGAATAGTTGAATGTCAGTACACAGTCCCAGTCACCGACAGCGACAGATACCTTGCGGCAGCACCGACAACAAAATGTTTCCTAACATTACAAGTTGAGTTCTGGTACCACATGTTCCTTATCGAAATATACTTGTTTTCATGTTCTAGAGCGCCTTCATTAACTTGAACGAATAGTTTCGGAAGATCCTGTATAAATTTATCAGCATCGCATTTCTAAGATGAAACACCATTATTGTATTAATTTTTGTCTCTTTCCTATTTCCGTAGAAACTTTAACTCTCTTATAGCTTTGAAGTACTTTACTTGTACGGATCCAGGTTCGGCTAACAATTTTTTCTAGGGAAAATTGTTAATTCCTTTAACTTTTAGAGTAACACTCTGTAATCATTAAATCAGAAATGAGTATTGGTGAATGATGATATACTCTTACGTTCCGCGGTTTCTGAAAAAAGTATGCCCATTCAACATGTTTATTATTTTCGCTCATATGATATTCCAGTAATTTCAGGTGCAAAGATGTGAACTATAAAATGCTCTTTAAACAAAATACACTGAATTTCCTTACGTATTTTTCTCTAATAAACCTTCACCATTCAACGTAAGCTACATGGGCAAATTCGTCTGTCGCTGCATACAGTTGTAAGTAGGCTGTTTAGGTTCTATATTGGTAACGTCACGTAGCGCTCTGTATGAAACTCACTGGATGTGCTGTGTGCAGTCTGCGGCTGGTTGTCATTGTTGTAATATTCGCTATTGTAGTGTTGGGCAGCTGGCTGTTAACAGCGCGTAGCGTTGCGCAGTTGGAGGTGAGCCGCCAGCAGTGCTGGATGTGGGGAGAGAAATAGCGGAGTTTTGAGAGCGGATGATCTGGACGTGTGTCCATCAGAGACAGTAAATTTGTAAGACTGTATGTCACGAACTGATGACTTTTGAACACTATTAAGGTAAATATATTGTTTGCTCTCTATCAAAATCTTTCATTTGCTAACTATGTCTTTCAGTAGTTAGTGCCTTCAGTAGTTTGAATCTTTTATTTAGCTGGCAGTAGTGGCGCTCGCTGTATTGCAGTAGTTCGAGTAACGAAGATTTTTGTGAGGTAAGTGATTTGTGAAAAGTATAGGTTAATGTCAGTCAGGGCCATTCTTTTGTGGGGATTATTGAAAGTCAGATTGCGTTGAGCTAAAAATATTGTGTTTCAGTTTATTGTTGATCAGAATAAGTAAAGAGCGAAATGTCAGAGTAAGAGGTTTATCAGCACAGTAATCGATTAATTTTTCAAAGGGAACGTTTCACAGTGTGAATATTATGAAAGTGAGTCGGAGCACGTTCGCCGTTAACCAATTCTTACGGGATTACTAGGCATTTCTTTCTTTTTTTTCTTTCTTTTTTTAAGTCAGCTACTGGTTCACTTACAAAGCCATTGATTTTGATTATTGTAACAAATCGTAACGAAGTTCTTGACAACATGGATCCCATCTTCTCGAGGACCCTGCGAGTCGGACAAAACACGGCAGCAACAGGTACTGCAGAGCGTCGCTCCCACAGAGAACTACGATGTCACGTTCTCGCCATCTCGTAAGATATAAAACAGACCAAAAAATAGCAGCGAATATTTAGACATAAACCTAACTGAAGTAAGTTGAAATAAAAATATGTAAATATGCCAGGAAAGCCATAAGTGTTATAATCAAAATCTGTAACACAACAATATTCGTAGACAGATGCCGTACATGGAGTCAGAATATGCTTAGAAAACTCCAAGAACCGGCTTTCACAGCAGAAAATATGAATGCTCTTCTAGAAAAACAGCAACTCGCAACTCACACAGAGGTACTCTAGACCTCATTATTACTACATTCTATACAAGAAATGAGGTATGCGTCGAGTCCTGCCACTCACTGAGTATAGATGTCGATATACATACAAGGGTTATTCGGAAAGCAAGGAACCATCTGTCGCGAAATGGAAACCACAGTGAAAATCCGATGAAGTTTTGCACAGGTATGTTGGGCAGTGTCTCTAGTATGCCTGTCGATCGCGTTTCGCCGCTCTTTTTAGTTCTGAGCCCACAGGGAGCATACAAAGATATCTAGAACAATAGTGTCTCCCGCCAAGTACGAGGGCCTGGTGAGAAATTTCGCCTGAAGCTACGCAGCCAATATTACACAAATATCGTGCGTTTTCTTCTCCAAGACAATACTCAGCCGTATTCTGCAGGGGCAATGAAGATGCTTTTGCATTGTTTACGATTGGAAATGTTTGATTACCCACAATACAGATCGTAATTGTCTCCCTCTGAGTTTTATCTCTGCTCACATGAACCGCTGGCTATGAAGAGAACATTTTGGCACAGACAACGAGCTGTAGGCTAGCGTAGAGAATTGGCAGAAAGCACTGGCGGCTGCGTTCTGTAATGAGGGTATCGGAAAGTTGGTACAAAGCTACGACAAACGTCTAAGTCGTATCGGCGACTCTGGAGATGAGTAGCTGGAAGTTGTAGCTAACTGTTGCATATAAAACAGTTTTGATTTTCATTGAGGTTTCCATTTCGCGACCTATCGTTCCTTACTTTCCGAATAGCCCTAGTATATATATATATATATATATATATATATATATATATATATATATATATACGAGGGCGGTTCAGAAAGTAACCTCCGATTGGTCACAGTGCGGGTTGTGGGGGGAGTAGCGACGCCATCTGTGCGTTCACGCACTCAACAGGTCAGTCGGCATCAAGCCGTGGTCGAGTGAACGTCGTACCTGCGCTAGTTTAGTTTTTGTGGCAGTTTGAAATGTGTGCTGCAATAGAAAACCCCGCCAAATGTGAAGTGCGTGCTGTCATAAGGTTTTTTACAGCCAAAGGATATTCTGCAGCAGCTATTCATCGTGAGCTTTGTGCCGTGTACGGACCAAGAGTTATGAGTGAAGGAGTGGTCCGTGAATGGGTACGTTTATTTAAAAGTGGACGAGAAAACGTTCATGATGAAGAGAGGAGTGGTAGACCATCATTGGTGACTGACGAACTCGTTCAGACAGTTGATGCAAAAGTTCGTGAAAATCGACGTTTCTCAATGTCGGAGGTGTCTACTGGTTTTCCACAGATTTCTAAGACTCTCTTGTACGAGATTGTGACAGCAAGATTGGGTTACCGTAAGTTCTGTGCACGATGGGCGCCCAAAATTCTTACCGACCACCACAAAACTCAAAGAATGGCCTCTGAATTAGACTTTCTATCACGTTATGAGGACGAAGGAGAACCATTGTTAAACAGAATCGCGACCGGTGACGAAACCTGGATTAAGTACGTGAACCCTGAGACAAAAGAACAATCAAAGATGTGGGCACATTGAAATTCGCCTACCAAACCAAGAAAAGCCTCGCAAGATTTTTCTGCCAGAAAACTGATGGCAACGGTGTTTTGGGATGCCAAAGGGGTGTTGTTGGTTGAATTCATGGAACGTGGTACGACCATTAATCAACACGTGTACTGTGAAACAATAAAAAAGTTACGACGGGCTATACAGAACAAACGCCGTGGTATGCTGACTTCCGGTATCGTTTTTTTGCACGATAACGCCCGTCCTCACTCTGCTCGCAGAACAACGGCCCTTCTTGAGTCCTTCAAGTGGGACGTCATCAACCATCCACCTTACAGCCCAGACCTGGCGCCAAGTGATTATCACCTCTTCATGCATTTGAAGAAATGGCTTGGGTCACAGCGGTTTGATGACAACGAAGAGCTCAAAGATGCGGTCACAGGCTGGCTCCAGGCACAAGCGGGTGATTTTTATGCAGAAGGAATTTCAAAGCTTGTGAAGAGATACGATAAGTGCCTCAATCGCTATGGAGACTATGTAGAAAAATAGTGCAAAGATGTGGTTGTAAGATGTATATATTAAAATATTTTTATTTAACTTTGTGTATTTTTTTTAAATCAACCGGAGGTTAGTTTCTGAACGGCCCTCGTATATATATATCGCGGACCTACATGCTAATCATACCACACCAATGTAAGAGGGTAGATTGAAAAATTAAAAAGCAAAGGAGATCTGAATGAATAATACTACTTCGCTATAACAAGAAATAGGAGAATATAGAGGAGGCTGTCCGGGAAGTGGGAACGAATATTAAAGTGCTATAGATCTTACAAAATTTATTGAAAATGACACTTGTTTTACAAACACATTAAGGAACTTCTCCCATTTATGTACGGAAAATTATACCCTCCATGTGGCCACCCAAGGCCGTGCGGCAACTAGCAATGCGTTCATTTAAGTTCTCGATGACGCATTCACAAACATCTGGTGGGACGGCGTTAATAAACCTTTCAATTTCATCCTACGGTTGGTTTATTATTTGTGGTTTGTTCACTTACACTTTTGATTTCACAAATCGCCACAAAAAGAAGTCACAAGGCATAAGATCGCATGATATACCACGCCATTCCTGGTTTCCACGCAAAGAGATAATTTTTTTTAGGAAACTTTTCATTCAGCAGAATAATCGTTTCATGGAATGTGTGACATGTCATACTACCTTGTTGAAACCAAAAATCGTTATTTCCATCAGTATGAGAGAAAAGCCAATCAGAAAGCAGGTTTCGGTAACGGTCGACGTTCACAGTGACGGCAGCTCCCTCATCATTCTCAAAAAAGATCACTCCTGCCCAGGACCCATACCACACAATATGGATGCATCTCATCTTCCACAGTCACTCGCGGACCTTCGTTACCCCAAATACTGCAGCTCTGCGTGTTGACGTACCCTATGAGGTGGAAATGCTTCTCATCTGAAAACATTATTCTTTTTGCGAAGTTCTCGTTCTGCGCTTGTCGAGCCAAAGCCCACTGAGCTAATCGATGGCTCTTTCCATGATCTGCAGCCTTCAACTCTTGTGTAAGTCGAATTCTGTGTGCATGCAGTTTCAGATCTTTTGAAACGATTTCATGCAGTGAACTTAGCGATAAATTCAGTTGCTGAGCCCGTCGGCGAATCGATTTTCTGGGGCTTACGGTCATAGTGTCACGCACGACAGCAATATTTCCTTGTCTCGAACAGAACGCGGTTGTCCTGTATTCTTAATGTTTGAAACAGAACCCGTGGTCTGAAACTTCCGTATCATCTTCCGAACTGATGATTCGGTTGCAGCAACATTACGTCTTAGTGTCACACACAATTCAGGAATGGTTGTCGTGGGACTTTCACTGTTTTTGTAATAACTTTTCATCACTTCTATACGTTGCTCGGTTTTCATCTGCTCCAAGACGAAAATAAAATCCAACAACAATTCTCACCACGAAAAAGCTATTACGTTACTAAATCGCAGTATCGCAGATAGCAAATATGAAAAATCCACGGCTGCCAGCCGTCAGATCACAAAATGGTGCAAAATTCAAATTCATCCCTACTACCCGGACAGCCGTTAGTAACTTTAAAATCCGCTAATCGTCGCTTACAGGTCTTAATTAGACGAAAACAACTTTCTCACAACACAAGTTACTTTATTCCAAGCAACAGCTGAATGCACATGAGGGCTAACATTTACATCGGAGTCGTTGGATAAAAGTTCTGAAGAGTCCCTCGTGTAGTTGGCATTTCAACGTCAGATTTGTAAATCGGAATCAGTTGCTTAGGCGAAGATCCACAGACGTTATCATAAGCTAGAGAGCGGGAAAATAGGTTTTAATGTGTATAATGATGAAGCTTATCGTATAAAGGTACATCACCTGGTGAAGTCACATGTTCAGGATTTCTCATCCATATAAGAGGTATTTCCCGATATTTGCGACGCCATGTTTCTCATATTTAATTTCTTATCTAAGCGTCATCTACGTCGCTTAGGGGGTTTTTAAACTTTGATACAAATTACTCTGTGTATATGCAATTAATGAAATTGCGAAAATGTATTGGCATTTATTTCATGACCTCCTGGTCACTAAGCTTCTAACTGGAAAGTTATTATAATTACTGGTATCAGTAATAAGTCAATAATTATTTGAAGTAAAAAATACTGGGTGGCTAACCTTGTATACTACAGCCCTGTATGTAAATTATGTCTATAATATAGTATTAACAGCATTCCTTTGACTTCATTTTTGATTTTTAAAAACATTGAGCGCCTAGAATTGAATATCAGCCGCTATTCTTTCAATTACTGCACATTTTCCCAGATGTTTTACATTCTCGTTTTCTTCAATATTTCTGTTTCCACGTATAAAGGTGTGAATCTGCGATGATGTTGCAAACTTCCAGATACGACAGATAAGGGTAAATGTACCAATTAGGGGAAACAAGCAGATTGAAAGTTTAAGAGAAAATCGTTCTGATACCTCTGACAGGGAAAACGTATGCCGGTACTGTCGTTGCTAAGATTTTAGGGTAGGCAACTTTCAGAGGTGGTAACACTGGCTAAAACAAGAAAAAGATGCAGAGTAAATGTGAGCTCTGTGCACCTTAAGCGCTAAGGCCACTCGTTTAGTAGAAAAAGTTAACAAAGATTAGCAAGTGGCCCATAGCTCTTGAACTACGCAACAATAGAGCCCATGTTTGTAGACCGATTTTTTGTTGTTGTTGTTGTTCATACTAGTATCTGTGAAAGTTGTCTACACTACAATAGTATCGATACATGTATTCCCCTGTCAAAGGTATTAGAACGATTCTCGCTTACAACCAGACCCTGACCTCAAACTGATATATTTACCGTCATCGCTGAAAGTTTATAACACCATTATAGAAACTCCCTGTAGAACTTACAGTCTCCATGAAACTTTCATTTTCATTTCAGAGAAAGTGTCTTTATGATCACACTTTGAGTACTTGTTTGTAGCAGGGATGGTTCTGATAGTCCTACATTATCACTATTTCTTCTTCTGACAAGTCTTATGTCTATCTGAGATCTACACTACTGGCCATTAAAGTTGCTACACCAAGAATAAATGCAGATGATACACGGGTATTCATTGGACAAATACATTATAGTAGAACTGACATGTGATTACAGTTTCACGCAATTTGGGTGCATAGACCCTGACAAATCAGTACCCAGAACAACCACCTCTGGCCATAATAACGGCTTTGATACGCCTGGGCATTGAGTCAAACACAACTTGGATGGCGTGTACAGTTACAGCTGCCCTTGCAGCTTCAACACGATACCACAGTTCATCAAGCTTAGTGACTGGCGTATTGTGACGAGCCAGTTGCTCGGCCACCATCACGTTTCCCACTTTGATAAATGTCGAATTGTAGCCTATCGCGATTCCGGTTTATGGTATCGCGACATTGCTGCTCGCGTTGGTCGGGAATATGGAATCGGTGGGTTCAGGAGGGTAATACGGAACGCCGTGCTGGATCCCAACGGCCTCGTATCACTAGCAGTCGAGATGACAAGCATGTTATCCGCATAGCTGTAACGGATCGTGCAGCCACGACTCGATCCCTGAGTCAACAGATGGGGACGTTTTGCAAGACAACAACCTTCTGCACTCACAGTTCGACGACTTTTGCAGCTGCATGGACTATCAGCTCGGAGACCATGGCTGCGGTTACCCTTGACGCTGCATCACAGACAAGAGCGCCTGCGATGGTGTACTCAACGACGAACCTGGGTGCACGAATGCAAAAACGTAATTTTTTCGGATGAATCCAGGTTTTGTTTACAGCATCATGATGGTCGCATCCGTGTTTGGCGACATCACGGTGAACGCACATTGGAGGCGTGTATTCGTCATCGCCATACTGGCGTATCACCCGGGGTCATGGTATCGGGTGCCATTGGTTACACGTCTCGGTCACCTCTTGTTCGCATTGACGGAACTTCGAACAGTGGACGTTACAGTTCAGATGTGTTACCACCCGTGGCTCTACCCTTCATTCGATCACTGCGAATACGCACGACCGCATGTCGCAGGTGTTGTACGGGCCTTTCTGGATACAGAAAATGTTCGACTGCTACCCTGGCCAGCACAATCTCCAGATCTCTCACCAATTGAAAACGTCTGGTCAATGGTGGCCGAGCAACTTGCTCGTCACAATACGCCAGTCACTACTCTTGATGAACTGTGGTATCGTGTTGAAGCAGTATGGGCAGCTGTATCTGTACACACCAAGCTCTGTTTGACTCAATGCCCAGGCGTATCAAAGCCGTTATTACGGCCAGAGGCGGTTGTTGTGGGTACTGATTTCTCAGGATCTATGCACCCAAATTGCGTGAAAATGTAATCACAAGTTAGTTCTAGTATAATATATTTGTCCAATGAATACCCATTTATCATCTGCATGTCTTCTTGGTGTAACAATTTTAATGGCCAGTAGTGTAATTAAAGTACGCGATAACTGCAGAACTCAGCCAAGATTATCTGGAATGTTCACACATAAAGATGAATCGTGTTTCAGCTCATCGGTAAAATAGTTGGAAATTTGCCAAAAAATAAGTTTGCTTACAAAGGGCTAGTGCACCTTATAACGGTATTTAACGTTTTCTTTATCTAGAGTTGTCCATCTGTGTTTGTAAAGCATGTCGTTCAACTTATTACATACGTTGAATATTCGCTACATAACAGTACTTACTCTAACAGTGCAATAATAAAGACGACGCATTCTACAACACAGCTTAATAAATAAACAAAAATCCTAATTTATTAGAGGCAATTTAAACTAAAAAGTACTTATACAAGAAAAAACTTTCGAAGTTTTCTTCTACGATTATTTCTGTTGATGCTCTGGAGACTGCGGCTAGGTCGCTATGTCTCGAGGTTTGCTGCACCGAGTGGGAACATCCATTTTCTGTAGTATACTATACTGGGATACTACGTACCGCAAACGATGAGCCCTCTCTGTCATCCATTGTCGCCGTTGCCAGTTTTGTAACTGTGAAGCCCAAATAGCTGCTAGAGAAAACTAGCAGACTTCAGAACTTCGACAACTCTGAGACATTGCCGTAGAGATATAAGAAGGCGCTTTATGTCATCGGTTGTCACAGACGCGCGAAGCAGCAGAGCCACGTCAACTATCAAGGGACCTCTTTAGCCGTGCGGACTGCAGTGAAGTGTGTGAACACACAGGGTGTAACAAAAATGTATGGACCAACTTTCAGGAAACATTACGAACATGTAGCGGAAGGAAATCTTATACATATTGAAGGAAGTCGTGTTAGTTACACTATTTATAACTCAAGAACCGCTGGACCGATTTGGCTGAAAATTGGTGGAGAGGTAGCTTAGAAACAGCAGACGGACATAGGATACTTTTTATCCCGTTCGACCGCTATAAAACGTTGTATAACAAAAACGCATCTGGCATGGAATAACAAAACGCAAATGACAGCTGAACGGCTATGGTTAAGTATCACTATATATCATTAATTAAAAATTTAAAGAAATAATTTGTATTTCCTTTGAATCATCATTAACAATGCCGCGACAAATACGGTGGAATATATCTCGACAAAGCAGTAATGCAAGAAGGATACAAAACATTGCGAATGAAAGGCCTGAAGAAGAACAACAAATTGCCCTTGAAGAGCGCCGCGTTAGTATGGCTCGACTTTGTGCTTCTCAATCACAAGAGCAAAGTGAGGCAGCCCGTCAAACGGCTCGGTTGGCAATGCGAAATCGTCGAGCGAACAACAGAGATCAACATGTAGATCATTTTCGACGCACAAGAAGAGATTTATCACGTGATGATTTGAATCTAGCAGCGTTTAGTTACGATTGCAACACTGATTAATGCTTGCATCCTTGCGTTTGCTTGGGCCGATGGACGTTGTTTGCGAGTATTGTGGCGCTATGTGAAGAAACTTCAGCTGACAACAAACATGACAGTTGCATTGATTAATGATACATCTGTTGAAGGTTTCTCTGAGCAATTGCTGACTATCGGTAATGGCCGAGTACCTGTCGAAGAATCGAGCGGATTGATATGATTTCCTCAAACTTTCTGTAACTTTGGCTCATCGAAAGACGAACTTATATATTCCCAAACATCATTACTAACTACAAAAGTAGTGAATGGTTGAGTGAGTGAGCAATTTTAGCGGCTAAGAATAAAGATGTAGATGACCTAAACTACATAATTCAGAATGAGATCATTGGTAAAACGCATTCATTCAAATCTATTGACTGTGTAACAAATGAAGGTGAAGCCACCAACTATCCAATTGAATTTTTAAACTCCTTGGATGTGCCTGGCTTACCACCGCACGATTTAATGGTTCAAATGGCTCTGAGCACTATGGGACTCAACTGCTGAGGTAATTAGTCCCCTAGAACTTAGAACTAGTTAAACCTAACTAACCTAAGGACATCACAAACATCCATGCCCAAGGCAGGATTCGAACCTGCGACCGTAGCGGTCTTGCGGTTCCAGACTGCAGCGCCTTTAACCGCACGGCCACTTCGGCCGGCGCACGATTTACTCCTAAAAGTTGGCTCCGTAGTAATCATGCTTCGAAGCATAAACCAACCAAAACTGTGCAACGGTACGCGTTTGGTGGTAAGTAAATTGATGAACAATGTTATTTGCGCGACGATACACAAAGGAAAATTCGAAGGTGAGGAAGTTCTCATTCCGAGGTTCCCGATGATCGCAACCGATATGCCCTTTGTGTTTAAAAGACTTCAATTTCCGATGCGTCTTGCATTCGCCATGACCATTAACAAATCACAAGGCCAACCCTTGAAAGTTTGTGGTTTAAATCTGGAATATGCATGTTTTTCACATGGTCAGTTATTTGTGGCATGTTCATGGGTCGGAAGACCATCTGCGTTGTTTGTTCTTGCTCCTGATAATAAAACAAAAAATGTCGTCCATCACAAGGTACTTTATTGAAGAGTGTGTAACGTACCCTCTCTATTATGTTATTGTTGTTTTGAGTTATTGTAGTTGTAGAGATATGAAATTATTGTAGCGGTTTGCTTAGTCGGCCGTACTTCGGAATTTTTGACATTAAATGGAGCCTGAAACTTGCGTAATAAATACTTCGCGTGAAGTGCGACTTGCAGCATAAACAAAAATTAGTTGCGGAGATGCAATCCACTGAATATTAACAGAAAAGCTTTAGAACAATGCGCACGACTGACCAGACACATTCAGAGGGTACGTACATTCGCGTACGAGTGGTTGCGATCTGATGAGAAAGATCTATCTTAACTTCTTTTTCGTAGAATTATTACGTCGTAACACACTCGGAGTTGCGAACGTACAATCAGGGTAGAGGCACGTACGTTCTATCATTCCCTGTGGCCTGGGTAAAAGAATTGCAGTTATTTAAATTTAAGAATATTTCTTTTTCTATCGGTCTCCTATTTTTATACGAAAAGGAAGATTGCACGTTCTCAATGTCTCGGCAAAAACACATCGGAATTAATCTTAGCGGCCACCAAGGGAAAGTAGTGAGCACGATCACGTACCTCTATTGTTGAGCAGCGCCGTCATAAAGATCGTCGCCTCCATCTAAAATTCGTCTTCTCGAATTAACAGAATAATTTGTGTGCTCCATTGGTATGGGATTTAGGCTTGATCTTGACAGAAATTATGAAACACATTTTTCATCACCTTCATTTAACACACACATAGACATGAAATTATACAGTACGTCTTTAAGCCAGCACATCAGAGCAAAAAGTCGTTAATACTAGAAGTAATAAAAGAATCTCGAAATTATTCCTTTGTCCATCAAGGATAAAACAGTTTTTCAGAGTATTCCTCTGGTATGACAGTCGAACAAGTTTTCTTCTTGTACCTTTGACGTTAGATTACAACATTTTTAGTTCCTTGTCAAGTGGAAGCTATGCACCAAAAAACATAAAGAATAAAGAATCATTAAAATACTTAATTTTTTTATTTGTATTTCCTAATAAAAAATTGAACTTAACATCCAAAATCTGATTATTTATTGTCTTTAAGGGGGAACAGAGTTCACCGGGTCAGCTAGTATGTTATATGGACAGTGGTCCGGAAACACTTTAGTTCCATATTAGAACTCAGTTGCTACAACCCTTCAGCACATTAATCATCTACATTGAAACTAAATCTTATCCGTGAACAGCACATTTGCACTAAAGTGAGGGTTGACAAATTGTTAAATGAACTATATGTAAAAGTGGTCCCGTGCAGGAACATCAGGTGCTGGTGGTGCCTGTACGTGGTGTTCATGGTACAGATGCAGCACGTTCTCGTGTAGGCCTCCCAAGACAGTCATATGCTCAGCACTACTTGTTGCAGATAATTCTCTCATACGCACATTGGGCTTGTCGTCAACTGTACGAAAAAGTTCCTCCTCCAGTTGAGGTGTCCTGGTAGACCTCCCCAAGTGACAAGCACCAGGTTTAAACGTACCGTGCCCCGTAAAGCGGCGTTGAGTTGCTTCAATCGTCCACGTAGGGGCGTCATGGTTCTGGATAGCTCTCCCGTAACAAACTTTGAACGCAACGGCCATAACCAGTTGCCAATTGGCACAGTAAATGGGCATCGGAGTACACTTCCATTGTACTGTAACTGAAGCCAAGCCAGCGACGAACACGAACCAGTTCATGCTACGTACCTGATGCTAGTAAAGCAATCAAGATAGTCACATGTGAACACAAGTAGTGAAGCGAATCACATGCGAACATTACGTTCATTCAAATGGGACAAAAACGCCGGTGATGAACCTGAGAATTACGACTTATTTTACAGTCAAACCATAGTAACCAAGAAGTTATTTTGAATATTTCACGTAAGAAAACGTTCCATGTAAAACTGGTACGTTCTGTTTCTATGTTTCCCGTGATAAACCTGACTGTGGAGGGAAGTAGAAAATGAGCCATGACGTGTAAATAAAGCGATTCCTGGCCCATGTCCATACAACACCTTTTATTCCTCTATCTGCGCGAAATCCCTCCTGAAAGTCTGGCCATATTTTTGTGTTTACTCCATGTACACACGTAAGAGATGGGATATGTTAAGAAATCTACTAACAGTGACCGTATACAAATAAATGCAGTAGCCAGAGAGAACATAAACGTAATCTAAAAAGTCCGATTCTTTAAGAAAGGCTTCTGCGAGTTTGAAGCTTTGGAAATTTGTGGTAAGGTCTTATGGGACCAAACTGCTGAGGTCATCGGTCCCTAAGCTTACGCACTACTTAAGCTACACTACTGGCCAATAAAATTGCTACACCAAGAAGAAGTGCAGATGATAAACGGGTAATCATTGGACAAATATATTATACTAGAACTGACATGTGATGACATTTTCACACAATTTGAGTTCATAGATCCTGACAAATCAGTACGCAGAACAACCACCTCTGGCTGTAATAACGGCCTTGATACGCCTGGGCATTGAGTCAAACAGAGCTTGGATGGTGTGTACAGGTACAGCTGCCCATGCAACTTCAACACTATACCACAGTTCATCAAGACTGGCGTACTGTGACGAGCCAGTTGCTCGGCCGCCATTGACCAGACTTTTCAGTTGGTGAGAGATTTGGAGAATGTGCTGGCCAGGGCAGCAGTCGAACATTTTATGTATCCAGAAATCCCCGTACAGGACCTGCAACATTCGGTCGTGCATTATCCTGCTGAAATGTAGGGTTTCGCAGGAATCGAATGAAGGGTAGAGCCCCGGGTCGTAACACATCTGAAATGTAACGTCTAGTGCTCAACGTGCCGTCAATGCGAACAAGGGGTGACCGAGACATGTAACCAATGGCAACCCATACCATCACGCCGGGTGATACGCCAGAATGACGATGACGAATAGACGCTTCCAATGTGCGTTCACCACGAGGTCGCCGAACACGAATGTGACCATCATGGTGCTGTAAACAGAACCTGGATATGACGTTTTGCCATTCGTGCACCCAGGTTCGTTGTTGAGTACACTATCGCAGGCGCTCCTGTCTGTGATGCAGCGTCAAGGGTAACCGCAGCCATGGTCTCCTAGCTGATAGTCCATGCTGCTGCAAACGTCGTCGAACTCATCGTGCAGATGGTTGTTTTCTTGCAAACGTCCCCATCTGTTGACTCAGGGATTGAGACGTGGCTGCACGATCCGTTACAGCCGTGCGGATAAGATGCCTGTCATGTCGACTGCTAGTGATACGAGGCCGTTGGGATCCAGCACGGCGTTCCGTATTACTCTCCTGAGCCCACCGATTCCATATTGGATGTCGACCAACGCGAGCAGCAATGTCGCGATAGGATAAACCTCAATCGCGATAGGCTACAATCCGACCTTTATCAAAGTCGGAAACGTGATGGTACGCATTTCTCCTCCTTACACGAGGCATCACAACAACGTTTCACCAGGGAACGCCGGTCAACTGCTGTTTCTGTTAGAGAAATCGGTTGGAAACTTTCCTCATGTCAGCACGTTGTAGGTGTCACCACCGTCGCCAACCTTGTGTGAATGCTGTAAAAAGGTAATCATTTGCATATCAAGCATCTTCTTCCTGTCGGTTAAATTTCGCGTCTGTAGCACGTCATCATCTTGGTGTAGCAATATTAATGGCCAGTAGTGTAACTTAATCTAACTTACGCTAAGGACAGCGCACACGACCATCCCCGAAGGATGACTCGAGCCTCCGACGGGAAGAGACGCGAAATCCCCACTTACAATTTAACAAACGTAAATTAAATACGAAGTTTTGAAAATGAGTCCATCATTTAGAATAACCCCGTATTACCGTAAGAGCATCAGACGCCTCTGACTCACTCTCATGAGGAGTGCGTCGTGGCTGGCGCCTGCGCCTTTCTGGTTTGGAAGGTCAGCCTGGGAGCCCACAAGAAGCCCTGACTCAGCCGGGCAGCAGGTCGGCCGCACGGCGGCCGCGCCCGCGGCCCTCCCACGCCCAGAACCGCACAAGCGAAACATTCCTGGAAGGAGGCGAGGTCTCACCAACGGGGACCAACGCCTTGCGGTACACCGTGAAATCAAGCACAATCGAAACGAGTGTTCCTTAATCCTGCGGTGGTAATTCACGGCCAGTAGTTGACATTTTTGTACGACAAATCCTAGTGACAATATGTACTTCGATTTTATGTCTCGAATTGTGTTATCCACTTCTACATCTACATCCATACTCCGCAAGCCACATGACGTTGTGTGGCGGAGGTTACCTTGAGTACCTCTATCCAGTCCTCTATTCCAGTCTCGTATTGTTCGTGGAAAGAAGGATTGTCGGGATGCCTCTATGTGGGCTCTAATCTCTCTGATTTTATCCTCATGGTCTCTTCGCGAGATATACGTAGGAGGGAGCAATATACTGCTTGACTCCTCGGTGAAAGTATGTTCTCGAAACTTCAACAAAAGCCCGAACCGAGCTACTGAGCGTCTCTCCTGCATAGTCTTCCACTGGAGTGTATCTATCATCTCCGTAACGATTTCGCGATTACTAAATGATCCTGTAACGAAGCGCGCTGCTCTGCGTTGGATCTTTTCCATCTCTTCTACCAACCCTATCTGGTACGGATCCCACACTGCTGAGCAGTATTCAAGCAGTGGTCGAACAAACGTACTGTAACTTACTTCATTTGTTTTCGGATTGTATTTCCTTGGGATTCTTCCAATGAACCTCAGTCTGGCATCTGCTTTACCGACGATCAACTTTATATGATCATTCCATTTCAAATCACTCCTAATGCGTACTCCCAGATAATTTATGGAATTAACTGCTTACAGTTTTTGACCTTCTATACTGTAGCTAAATGATAAGAGATCTTTCTTTCTATGTATTCGCAGCACATTTCACTTGTCTACATTGAGGTTCAATTGCCACTCCCTGACCATGCGTCAATTCGCTGCATATCCTCCTGCATTTCAGTACAATTTTCCATTGTTAAACCTCTCGATATACCACAGCGTCATCCGCAAAAAGCCTCAGTGAACTTCAAATGTCATCCACCAGGTCATTTATGTATATTGTGAATAGCAACGGCCCTACCACACTCCCCTTAGGCACACTTGAAATTACGCTTACTTTGGAAGACTTCTCTCCATTGAGAATGACATGCTGCATTCTGTTATCTAGCAACTCTTCAATCCAATCACACAATTGGTCTGATAGTCCATATGCTCTTACATTGTTCATTAAACGACTGTGGGGAATTGTATCGAACGCCTTGCGGAAGTCAAAAACACGGCATGTACCTGGAAACCCGTGTCTATGGCCATGTCTATTGGCGTGAACAGGTCTACATCTACATCTACATCCATACTCGGCAAGCCACCTGACGGTGTGTGGTGGATGGTACCTTGAGTACCTCTATCGGTTCTCCCTTCTATTCCAGTCTCGTATTGTTCGTGGAAAGAAAGATTGTCGGTAGGCCTCAGTGTGGGCTCTAATCTCTCTGATTTTAACCTCATGGTCTCCTCGCGAGATACACGTAGGAGGCAGTAATATACTGCTTGACTCCTCGGTGAAGGTATGTTTTTGAAACCATACCGAGCTATTGGGCGTCTCTCTTGCAGAGTCTTCCACTGGAGTTTAACTATCAACTCTGTAAAGCTTTCACGATTACTAAATGATCCTGTAACGAAGAGCGCTGCTCTCCGTTGGATCTTCTCTATCTCTTCTATCAACCCTATTTGGTACGGATCCCACACCGGTGAGCAGTATTCAAGCAGTGGGCGAACAAGTGTACTGTAACCTACTTCCTTTGTTTTCGGACCGCATTTCCTTAGGATTCTTCCAATGAATCTCAATCTGGCATCTGCTTTATCGACGATTAATTTGGTATGGTCATTCCACTTTAAATAACTCCTAATGCCAATTACCAGATAATTTATGGAATAAAATGGCTCTGAGCGCTACGGGACTTAACATGTGTGGGCATCAGTCCCCTAGAACGTAGAACTACTTAAACCTAACTAACCTAAGGACATCACACACATCCATGCCCAAGGCAGGATTCGAAACTGAGATCGTAGCAGTAGCGTGGTTCCGGACTGAGCGCCTAGAACCGCGAGCCCACCGCGGCCGGCAATTTATGGAATAACTGCTTCCAGTTGCTGACCTGTTATATTGTAGCTAAATGATAAAGGATCTATCTT
This sequence comes from Schistocerca americana, assembly GCF_021461395.2. Taxonomy (NCBI): domain Eukaryota; kingdom Metazoa; phylum Arthropoda; class Insecta; order Orthoptera; family Acrididae; genus Schistocerca; species Schistocerca americana. The sequence continues at coordinate 488,831,355 of NC_060126.1, read as the reverse complement.
TCTATGTATTCGCTGCACATTACACTTGTCTACATTGAGATTCAATTGCCATTCCCAGCACCGTGAGTTAATTCGTTGCAGATCCTCGTGCATTTCAGTGCAATTTTCCATTGTTACAGCTTCTCGATGTACTACAGCGTCATCCGCAAAAAGTCTCAGTGAACTTCCGATGTCATCCACAAAGTCATTTATGTATATTGTGAATAGCAACGGCCCTACGACACTCCCCTGCGGCACACTTGAAATCACTCTTACCTCGGAAGACTTCTCTCCACTGAGAATGACATGCTGCGTTCTGTTATCTAGCAACTCTTCAATCCAATCACACAATTGGTCTGATAGTCCATATGCTCCTACTTTGTTCATTAAACGAGTGTGGCGAATTGTATCGAACGCCTTGCGGAAGTCAAGAAACACAGCATCTACCTGGAAACCCGTGTCTATGGCCCCCTGAGTCTCCTGGACGAATAGCGCGAGCTAGGTTTCACACGATCGTCTTTTTCGAAACCCGTGCTGATTCCTACAAAGTAGATTTCCAGCCTCGAGAAAAGTCATTATACTCGAACATAATACGTGTTCCGAAATTCTACATCTGTTCGACGTCCCTTTTTCAAAACGGGGATGACCTGTGCCCTTTTCCAATCCTTTGGAACGCTACGCTCCTCTAGAGTCCTACGGTACGCCGCTGCAAGAAGAGGGGCAAGTTCCTTCGCGTACTCTGTGTAAAATCGAACTGCTATCCCATCAGGTGCAGCGGCCTTTCCTCTTTTGAGCGTTTTTGTTTCTCTATTTCTCTGTCGTCTACTTCAATATCTACCATTTTGTCATCTGTGTGACAATCTAGAGAAGGAACTACAGTGCAGTCTTCCTCTGTGAAACAGATTTGGAGAAAGACATTTAGTATTTCTGCCTTTAGTCTGTCATCCTCTGTTTCAGTACCATTTTGGTCACAGAGTGTCTGGACATTTAGTTTTGATCCACCTACCGCTTTCACATAAGACCAAAATTTCTCAGGACTTTCTGCCAAGTCAGTACATAGAACTTTACTTTCGAATTCATAGAAAGCCTCTCGCATAGCCCTCCTCACACTACATTTCGCTTTGCTTAATTTTTGCTTGCCTGTAAGGATATGGCTGCGTTTATGTTTGCTGTGAAGTTCCCTTTGCTTCCGCAGCAGTTCTCTAACTCGGATGTTGTACCACAGTGGTTCTTTTCCATCTCTTACGATCTCGCTTGGCACATACTCATCTAACGCATATTGTACGATGGTTTTGAACTTTGTCCGCTGATCCTCAACACTATCTGTACTTGAGACCAAACTTTTGTGCTGAGCCGTCAGATACCCTGAGATCTGCGTTTTGTCACTTTTGCTACACAGAAAAATCTTCCTACCTTTTTTAATATTACTATTTGCGGCTGAAATCATCGATGCAGTAACCGCTTTGTTGTTCAGCGACAGCAAATAAAACTAAACGAATTGAGGACATACAAATTGCGTTTCAAAGAAAAAACTATTTACTTCTATCTTTTTTTTCTGATGAGTGTTAAGCGTAATCTTGGAAGGTGCAATTAAATATACCTAAATGAAAGGGCCATTATCAACCTATTTTACGTAAAATTCAAATGTGAGCTGTCTTAAAGTTATAATTATCACATATAAAATCAAAATCTTGTAACACTTGATTAACTTCGTCAGCGAATAGAGGACTATTTTTCTTTGAAATATTTCACTCGATTTCTGCACTAGAGCTGCAGGATCGCAAAATTAGGAACATTGGTTATAAGAACTGTAAGTTCGACAAACGAAACCTATTAACGTCGAACCACGAAAACTGCAGTGATGGGAAGGCTTGCGAGCCTCACTGCTGCAGACCGCCCTACTTCATCTTCAACAACATCGGAGGTGACTGCGTAACGGCCAGACTGTCGTTTGTTTCCCATACAGTGATATCAGTCTTTGCGGTATATACTCGAGCTATAGTTAGGTTATGGTAACAACAGCGAACAGGGCTTTGCTATTTTGGTACTGTGAATGGCTCAAAGCAAGGTGAACCAATAGTTCGTCGATAGTACTTTCACATACAGTGTCAGTCCTATTAAAAGCATAATTGTAATACTGCCGAGTCATCCAATAATACTGAAATATACCGACGTTTCGGCCGGTCTGCTGCGGTCTTCCTAAAGGCAAAGACTCTCTAATTCGGCTGGAACGTCGGTATATTTTAGTATTTCAAGTACTTAACAAGAAGATGCGACAATATACCGAAAGACGCAAGACATCGAGCTCTCCTATACGATTCAATGATGCTGCTACCACCTTGGTTAAAATATTCTGGAGGTAAAACAGCCCCCAGTTCGGATCTCCGAGTATGAGCTACTTAGCAGAATGCTCTTACGAAAAAAAGGTCATTCTATGTGTCAGAGCATGAAACGCTAGATCCTTAATTGGGCAAGTAAGTTACAAAATTTGAAAAAGATGGTTAGCTTAAATTTGGATACGGTAAAATTTAGTGAAACGTAACCTCAGAAAGCACAGAATTTCTATTCAGGACAGTAAAGTGTTGTCAATAAGAAATCAAATAGGAGTAATGCAGGAATGGGAATAATAATGAATAACAAAATTGAGATAAGGTTCACTACAATGAACAACGCGGTGGATGCATTATCGTAGTTCGTTAAGAGAAATGACAGTTTGTAACGGAGACTAGAATTCGATAGCAGGTAAACAGACGAGGAAAAAGCTAAAAGGAATAAAATTAAAGAACGTGACCTGGGGAACAGGATTGAAACGCGAAGCTGTCTGATATAATTTAGACTGAGGGCAATTTAATCACCACAGACAATAGATCTAGGAATCCTGGAAGAACGTTGACTATGTAGAAGAGACCTGGGACACAACTAAAGTTTCCAGATAGATTATATAACGGTGAGGTAGAAAATTAGAAACGAGATTTTATGCCGCAATTTTAAGCTGCAGAACATATTCGCGACCTGATGTGGAGTCTGCCCGTAATTTATTGTTCAGCCACAGCAAATAAAATTAAACAAATTGAGGACATACAAATTAGATAAGTTGAATGACCCTGAACTCATTGCGTTTCAAAGTATAAACTATTTACTGAAACTAAGGAAGTAAATGCAATATCAGATGCATCGGTAGTAAAAGCAAAAGATGATCGAGTAGGCAAGAGGAGAAAAATTAGAGACACCCCTGTATAATAACGCAAAATATAGACTTCAAATGTTGAATGGAGAACATAACCAGTTGTTTCCTAACGGTGCGTCTTGACTTCCAGCGGGGCCGCGACCATACTGTAGGGGCGTCGTCATAATTTTACAAATATAACAACTGGGCTTATTTGCTTTTGAGTAAAGGAACAACGAGTACGCTAATACTGGTATCTATAGGTCCGTCATGTAAGTGTTTCTACTACGGCAGCTTGGTAGATGGCAGTAGAATCATACCACCGACTCATTTGTTTGTATTTAGTAAAAACAGGTTTGAAGGTAGTTTGTCGAATGCAAATCGTTTTTAGGTGTTGTTCGTCTTCTGTGATACACTATGTGATCAAATGTATCCGAACACCTCCAAAAACATGTATTTTTCATATTAGGTGCATTGTGCTGCCACCTATTGCCACAGGTACTCCATATCAGCGATCTCAGTAGTCATTAGACATCACGAGAGAACAGAATGAGGCGCTCCGCGAAACTCACGGACTTCGAACGTGGCCAGGTGATTGGGTGTCACTTGCGTCATACTTCTGTACGCGATATTTACACACTCCGAAACATCCCTAAGTCACCCGTTTCCGGTGTGATGATGAAGTGGAAACGTAAACGGGCACGTACAGGCCGACCTCGTCTGTTGAGTGACAGAGACCGCCGACAGTTGAAGAGGGTCGTAATGTGTAACAGGCAGACATCTACCCAAAACATCACACAGGAATTCCAAACTGCATCAGGATCCACTGCAAGTACTGACAGTTGAGAAAACTTGGATTTCATGGTCGATCGCCTGCTCTTAAGCCACGCTTCACGCCGGTAAATGCCTAAAGACCCCTCGCTTTGTGCAAGGAGCGTAAACATTGGACTATTGAACAGTGGGAAAACTTCGTGTGGAGTGGCGAATCACGGTACGCAATGTGGCGGTCTGATGGCATGGTAGGGGAATGGCGAATGCCCAGTGAACATCATCTGCCAGCGTGTGTCATGCCAACAGTAAAATTCGGAGGCGGTGGTGTTATGGTGTGGTCGTGTCCTTCATGGAGGGGGATTGCACTACTTGTTTTCTTGAGTGGTACTATCACAGCACAGGCCTACATTGATGTTTTAAGCACCTTCTAGCTTCCCACTGTTGAAGAGCTATTCGGGGACGGCGATTGCATCTTTCAGCACGAACGAGCACCTGTTCATAATGCACGGCCTGTGGCGGAGTGGTTACACGACAATAACATCCCTGTAATGGACTGGCCTGCTCAGAGTCCTGACGTGAATCCTACAGAACGCCGACTTGGTGCCAGGCACTCTGTGAAGAATGAGCTGCCATTCCCCAAGAAACCTTCCAGCACTTGATTGAACGTATGCCTGCTAAGGTTGGGCGAACACCATATTGAATTCCAGCACTGCTGATGGAGGGCGCCACGAACTTGTAAGTCATTTTCAGCCAGGTGTCGGGATACTTTTGATAACATCGTGTATGCGTTTCTCAGCTTTCAAGGTCGGTAAGAGAACAATTTTCCACATAACCGACGTATAGCTCCCCATCCTCTCTTCTTCCCTCAAACGTTAGTTGTCATTCCTTGGGCTCAAATGAATGTAGTTTGATTTTTAAAAAATAAATTAATTTAAAAAAATGAGAATGCTTTCCCTACAAATTAAATGAAACGACAAAAAGGTACTTCACAAAGGCTCTTCCATATTATAAAGTTGCCTGCCGTGCAACAAAGAGCAATTAACCTCAGACCATAGCGGAAAACCATATTTTACGAGAAGTGAGTCAACAGCGAAGTAGCTGGTAAGTGTACCTCTGATGGACAATATTAGTCGTCTCATGCTCGATATGGTGGACGATATTAACGCTAATTTGGTTGAACAGCTCGAAGTTAGTGGAGAGTTCGTTATTAGCTGGATGAAGCTCCAGACAATGTGCACAAGCAATTTGTTACATGCTGCTTACACAAGACAACAAATTTCACGAAGACCTTGTTTTCAGCCAGAAAATATCTCTTAAAACGAAAGAAACAGGCATCTATGAAATACTACATCTATGGACGAAGACAGAGTTAACCGGGAAAATTGTTTAGGCGTTCGTACAGGTGGAGATCGTACCAGGGCTGGCAGTTAGGCCGGATTGTTAGCTCTGATGCGCATACAGATAGCACAGTATTTTATTCACTGAGAAATAACTACCCTTTTTCATTTCTTTCGAATGTGAAGTCTATTTACTCCTCTCTTCGAGTAGGATGTCATGCGCGGTAGGAGCCGTCGACGTTTGTGTTGATGTCGAGGGAGCCATGGACCCAAAAGATTTGAAAACCACTGAAACAAAAAAAAAAAAAAGGATCACAGCTTAAAAAAATTAAAGAAAGTACAAAATTACTAGAAGAAAAATGCAAAGCATTAGAAACACGCGTCACTAATGGAAAGAGATTCATGATAAAACTACATTAAAAAATCATTGACGAAAAGCGGAGCAGCTAAATGAATGTCAAGAGCTTTTATGGAATTTGGGGCTGATAGGTGGAAGGAATATATACTGAGGACCCTACACATGTGAATGTTTCATTCAATAAAATTTTTCTGGATTTGTGATCTCATTGTCAATATATATAAAACTACCGACGTTTCGGTCCCTGTTGAAAGCGACCTTCTTCAGGGTGTCGCTTGCAACAGGGAACGGAAGGTCGGTAGTTTTATATATATTGATAATGCAGTCACAAACCCAGAAAAATTTTATTGAATGTGACAATGGCCGCGGAATGTTTGTCTAACAATCGGCAAGTGATGATCAAAGGGATCGTTGTGTTGAGAAGAAGTCTATGGTTACGTCACTGAATGCTGGTTCCTATTTTGACTGGGCCAGGGGTGAAATTCTTCCTACACGTCGGTCAGGGCGCCTGAAGATGACGTAATGTAGTACCGAAACTGATTTCTCAAACAACAACTGGAGATTTAGACGGCTGGAGGTGTTCTGATTCCTCGTTTCATAATGAACAGCCGAGGTTCCGCAACCATGTGTATAAAGATGCACTCAAACAGAGAGAATGAATATTGGTCTTCCTCTGGTGTGATAAACGGGGTGTCCAGGAGGAATGGCCATATTCGTGGACGAGACAGGAAGGGTCATTCGAAGCAAAGACTCTAGAATGAATGCCTTAAGGGCTATGAGTACTTCTCAACCACCGATACTGTGAAACAAATGTCTTCTACTGTAAGCTCTTTGATTTCCATATTCACAGGGTTGACTGTTTGAACCAAAACAAGAAACAAATGTCCAGTAAAGATCTGCTCTAATGTCGGTGCGTTAAGAGTCATGAGCACTTGCAGATCTTCGCTACTGACTTCCGTCCGACTCCTATCACGTCAATTTGATGCTGAAGACATCAACCTCAAACCACTAATGCACGATATTCGGGTTGTAAAATGGACAGTTTTCCTGCTCCACTAATCCATGCAACTACATTTAAAAAATGGTTCAAATGGCTCTGAGCACTATAGGAATTAACTTCTGAGGGCATCGGTCCCCTAGAACTTAGAGCTACTTAAACCTAACTAACCTAAGGATATCACACACGTCCATGCCCGAGGCAGGATTCAAACCTGCGACCGCAGCGGTCACGCGGTTCCAGACTGTAGCGCCTAGAACCGCTCGGCCACCCCGACCGGCTCTACATAAAAGCCCTAGACGAATTTCGCTATCTCGACGATTGTAATGGATATGAATCGCAGACTGGTAAGAGAAGTGATTCCTAAAAGAAAAGAAATATTTTAACACCTGATACAAACTGAAGTGTTCGGAAGTTTTATCTCGAAGCATTTGTTTGGGGCGTACTTTTGAGTGGAAGAGAATCGTGGACGATAAACAGTTCAGACAAAAAGAGAATAGTAGCATTTAAAACATGATGCTACAGTAGAATCCTGAAGGTTAAATCATGACTAGATCGAATGACTGGTGGAGAAGAACTGAAATGAACTGTGGGAGGTAGCGTGGCTACAAGAAGGGTTTGGTTCGAAAGACACGTCCTGAAGCACACATCCTCAAGCACTAAGGAACAGCCAGATTGGTTGTAATGGCATTGTTGATTAGGGGAAGAAGTGAGGATGGTGGAAGGATGGAGGCTGCTAGAGGATATTCGAAGTTTGACTACAATAAGCCAGTTCAAGTGGATGTGGGTTACATGAAGATGAAGATGAAGAGTTATTCGGATCTGCAACCAGTCGTCAGGCTGATGACCGAAAACAACGACGAGTAGTCTAATAATAATAATAATAATAATAATAAATATTCATAATCATCATCTTTTTCATTTCGCCTGGTTTAATAACAGAAATGAATGTGGAACACGTCTACACCCATCACCAATGAAACATCGAGGAGAAGATAAAAACAGATTCCTGGACCTGAAAGAAACAGCCCATAAAATACGTGATTCACCATCAGCTGCTTTTATTTTGAACCCAAATGTCGAGCGGTTTCAGTCATGGACCATCTTCATGGATAAGGGTTAAAATGGTTTAAACGATAACATTACATTTTTCATTAATTAAATAATTTGTAGCACATGTCATGAACATCAACATACGACACAGGACTTTTAGAAGCAAACATACTAATACGAAGTGTGCTGAGACCAGTACTTGTCCTGAGTACTGCTCCGTGTGAACTCGTACCAGGTGTGCACAGGGCAGTACTTCACTTCAGTAATGACAAATGTAATGTTGTGGCTTAAACCATTTTAACCCTTATCGGTGAAGATGGTCCATGATTGAAACCGATCAATATTTGGGTTTGAAATAAAAGCAACTGATGGTCAGACATTCATTTTATACATTACTTGGCGGCTATTGACACTAACCTTCCAAAAATGTCTAAAAGATATCCTTTGTCATCCCTACAGTCCCGGTTTTGGCATTTTCGAATTCATTTTGACGACTTTTAACTAAATAGAAGTAGCTGAAACTTTCGATATGTATTAGCGCAGATGACTTTCTACTTTCAATTGTAAGCTAATTTCAGTTGTGAGTGGTAAATTGTATGAGTTTTTGCTTTGATTCGTGATAATTAAAGCTTTAAAAATAGTAAGTTAAATTTTATGCAAAATAACTCTGTTTTTGTTCATTTTACTATCATTGGTGACTGTTTTGATTTATTTTCGTGTGGTCATAGAACAAAATTTGGCAACACATCACCTCGTGGTAAACGCGAATGTAGGAGACAAGACCATTAGTAAGGATTTAAAACCGCGTAGTGCACAAGAACAATGCCTCATAAAACAATAAAACAATGTCATGTGAATATGCTCACTTGTGGAGTTGATACGCCACTACTATCGCTTGAGCCTTTGTCCCGCATTTATCGCGGAGTTGGCGTGGTTAAATCGGATTTGGTATGTAAATGTGAAGGGGTGGCCGGATGCCCTTCCTGCCGCCACCCCATACTCCCCAGGGACGGAATCAGAGTACCCCATCTGTCTGCGTCTAGCGTTGTTGTTGTTGTTGTTGTTGTTGTGGTCTTCAGTCCTGAGACTGGTTTGATGCAGTTCTTCATGCTACTCTATCCTGTGCAAGCTTTTTCATCTCCCAGTACCTACTGCAACCTACATCCTTCTGAATCTGCTTAATGTATTCATCTCTTGGTCTCCCTCTACGATTTTTACCCTCCACGATGCCCTCCAATACTAAATTGGTGATCCCTTGATGCCTCAGAACATGTCCTGCCAACCTATCCTTTCTTCTGGTCAAGTTGTGCCACAAACTTCTCTTCTCCCCAATCCTACTCAATACTTCCTCATTAGTTATGTGATCTACCCATCTAATCTTCAGCATTCTTCTGTAGCACCACATTTCGAAAGCTTCTATTCTCTTCTTGTCCAAACTATTTATCGTCCATGTTTCACTTCCATACATGGCTACACTCCATACAAATACTTTCAGAAATGACTTCCTGACACTTAAATCTATACTCCATGTTAACAAATTTCTCTTCTTCAGAAACGCTTTCCTTGCCATTGCCAGTCTACATTTTATATCCTCTCTACTTCGACCATCATCAGTTATTTTGCTCCCCAAATAGCAAAACTCCTTTACTACTTTAAGTGTCTCATTTCCTAATCAAATTCCCTCAGCATCACCCGACTTAATTAGACTACATTCCATTATCCTTGTTTTGCTTTTGTTGATGTTCATCTTATATCCTCCTTTCAAGACACTGTCCATTCCATTCAACTGCTCTTTCAAGTCCGTTGCTGTCTCTGACAGATATACAATGTCATCGGCGAACCTCAAAGTTTTTATTTCTTCTCCATGAATTTTAATACCTACTCCGAATTTTTCTTTTGTTTCCTTTACTGCTTGCTCAATATACAGATTGAACAACATCAGGGAGAGGCTGCAACCCTGTCTTACTGCCTTCGCAACCACTGCTTCCCTTTCATGTCCCTCGACTCTTATAACTGCCATCTGGTTTCTGCACAAATTGTAAATAGCCGCATCTAGCGTAAATCATGGAAAAGTGCGGCTGTGTTTCAAATGGCTGCGAGTCATGCAACTGAGGCGGGGCGTGGGCACCAGCCCGGTATTCACCTATAAGGATGTGGAAAACCGCCTAAAAACCACATCCAGGCCTGCCGTCACACCGGCCGCCGTCGTTAATCCGGCGGGCGGATTCGATCCGGGGCCGGCCCGCCTAGCCGAGTCCAGGAAGCAGCGCATTAGCGCTCTCGGCTAACCTGGCGGTTGGAGTTGATATACCACTATAAATTTAAATTTTTTCATAACATAGACATCAGGAAGGAGTGCGTAGTATTAAAGGGAAACGCATAACGGTAGAAAATTACAACATTTCAACACAATAACGGCGTTTTATTCGTATACAGATATTTGTCCTGTATCTCTCAGTTCTCTTCAGTTTCAAGAAGACGTCATTCGCCATATTGTAAGCCTCCATTACCATCTCCCCTTCCCCCCTCACCCATCCCAAAAAAAACAACAGCACTGTCTTACTTTCATTGAAGTGCAAAGCCATGATCTGGATAGAAAATAGACACAGATTGCAAAGCTAACACGTGAGCAGTCTCCCCATTCACTGCACAGTCAGCCTTGAGCGTCTAGGACGGGCTCGGAATACTCCTAACCAGCCATTAAAGTTGCCGCCCCGTTGCGCGCCTGCAATGCTGTTACGCCAGGTTGGCGTCTTGTCAACACCCGAGCGGTGCGCGGAGGAAACACGAGTCCCTGGGAAGGCATCCTGCGACACCCGACACCGCCAGTAGCCCGGCTGGTGAATCAGCCCGCGAAAAGGCGGCACTGTGCATCGCTGCGAACTCTGACTGGATAAACAGGAGGTGCACAGCACGAAAGCCGCTGACTGGAATTTGACTCCCCTCGGTTAGATTGTTATGATTAGCTGAGGTAGAGGGTAGCGTTTGGACCTGACAATGATTGCCAGTGAGTCTCACCACCTCACTACACGCGGGCTACTTAATTCTTGCATTCCTAACTGACCTGCGTATTTCCTCCTGTGGTTCTTCTCCATCTTAATCCAAAAATTTAAGAGTGAGGAGACGTGAGACGTGGAGGAACTTAGGATGAAGTAGAGACGACTGTAGGGTAGTGAACGGGAAACAAGAAGGAACGGAGATAGTTGTAGGAAGACGAATGGAAGCAGATCTCGGAAAATATGAAACGGAAACTGGCTGGAGACTGACTTTCCTCTCCCCACTCATGTGGTTCTTCTGTCTGCGTCAGGGAGAAAGGTGAACTACGGGAAGCTCTCCGGGAGCTCATGGAAGAGCCGTATTAGTCTAAGTGTGCTCTCATACTGACAGGTTCCAGCACCTGGGTCACACTACTTGTCCCTTGATGTCCATCAGAATCGGGGCGGCGGTCATGTAATCAGAGCAGGAATCAGGCAGCGTTCAGTCACCTCACCAGTCTGGCAGTTCAGACGTAATTGATGTAGTAACAATGATGATATATAATGAGCACCGGTTTTTATTGTTACAGCAAGTAAAAACAGTAGTAAACTCAATAATTTATAAAACAACTGACCACCGAATTACTGCGTACTGTCGACTGAAGATTTCTGAAGGTGAAGGAGGATACAATTGCCTTACTGCATAGTAATGAAAAGACTATTCAGTTACCTATGCTCAGATCACGTTCAGGTCATAATACCGTCAGCTGAGCTGTAAATATTTTATGAAATCAGTTTCATTTGAAAATTATGAACCGGTACAGTTATTTTTGCCTATTTAAGAGTACTTCTATTCGAGGAACTTAGTAAGAATCCTACTTCGAATCGGCTTTCCAAAGGGCATCATGCATCAAATTCCATTTGTCGGTAAGACACACTGTACAACTTCAAGCCACCCACAAGTAGTGTAGTTTTCAATTTGCGTCTACATGCAAGGATCTAGAGAATAGAGCGTAAGTATGCAGACCAACAAAATCTGTCCAGCGCTTTCGAGGGGCTGAGAGCAATACTATCTAAACGAATCATTCCCGTCAGAGGAGTAAGCACAATCTACGAGTACGTATGGTTGTATTTATGTAGGGACAGTTGCACTTAAGCAGACTTCTTTAGCTGTCGAAAGAAACCGACTCTGTTTCACATCGTAAAACAACAGGGAACGAATCCTACACAGCTAGATAACTTTATTACAGTGACTCCCGTCTATTAGCGGCCACAACAAAGCCGCACATGAGTGTAGGAAACGGGCCGCTAGTGACAAAATGAAGGGAAAATTTCTAAGAATAAGTAAGTGCATTTTGTGTTTAGTGATATAAACTGCTGAGCACTTGAAAAGAAAACTCTAATAAACATTCACTTACTGTTAACAAATACTGACAGTCAGAGGAACCACACAACTTGCAACGTGGCGACTGGCATCAGGACACAAAACAGATGTAGCTAAATTTACAGTGTGTACTTAATAGTTTCTCTCTCTCTCTCTCTTTCTTACTCCCTGTCCCTCACCCTCTCTCCTCTCTCTACCCCTCTCTCTTTCTTTTAGTTGCAGGTAGACATATAAAGTGTATTAAAAAGTTGTGCCAATTTCACTTAGGCTGTATTTATTTTAATTATTACGTTTTGGACATTTTTTTAGGTTTTTAAGCCATTACTTCCTGTTTAAATAAATACGGAATTCACTTAACAAATTAATGACTGTAGTACGAGCTATGAAGAAGATTTAAAGTTCTGAATTTACATGAGCGTAGGAAGATGAGGGCTTATTTTGTGTTGAGAGATTCTATTAGCCTCTATGCTAAAAACTGCAAATTGTAAAAGAAAATAAAGAATACGAAAAGTTCAGATTTCGCTGTAATGGACTTCATGATAATGTGAAAATGCAGTAACTAGTTGCCTGTCATAGCTAACATAAATGGTACATTAATTTCAGGCATAGTTTTAAAAGGTGGCAATACCTGTGATGTTATACAAAAGTTTGCCCATGAATAAACAGCCTTTCGAAATTACCTAAACTAATGGAATATTAGGTAGAAAGCTGCATTTCATAGCTCATCAAATTATTAGAAGGAATAGAACGTAACATTATGACCAAAATGTTCAATCAAGCTACTGCAATTTATGTTTATCGTGCCTCTGCTCCTACAGAAAAAACGGGAGCATTGAGGATATAAATCACATTTTGTCTTGCCTGACACCTTGTAACAGAGAGCGTGAATTGCAAAGTTCTCAGCAGCTGCAACCTACGGTATGCTCCGTATAATACGCATGGAAGGAGAAAAACAAGATGTTTTCTGCCAGTGGCAGTTTATCGTGCTAGCAGTTCAGCTAAGCACTGAAGTATTCAGTAAACTGTAATCGCATCTACTATGAGCTGAGGCAACGGATAAGTGAGCACACATTGTTTGAGCATTAGTGTCGTTAGATAAACGACTATGGGAGAAAAAATAAGAAAAGATAGGCTTGGAACTAATGCACACTTTAATTCGAGAAAAGGTGAGAAAGTTTACAAGTAGAGATCATATGTGTGGCACGGAAGTGTATCATATATTTTGCAAACCAGAAAGAGGGACACAAATCCCTGAAGTATTATTAACATGTTCACTCTGGCTTTGAGAATTGTGTTTCTCGCTGTGGGGCAGTGGTCATGTTTGAAGGCCACAGACCACTATTTTGATATATTGGTCTTTTATTTTCAAAGTGGCGTAACTCTATTCTGCAAAAAAACGACAGATCACGTTAAATATTTTACACTGATCACAAAGTATGTGGTATCTCATTTGTTCAGAAATAGCTGTCTTTAAATGTTCACACAAAATTGTATTCGCAGCTGTTGTTGCGCCTGACTAATAGGTAATACATAATACCTTGGTGCTGTACTGGTAGCATAATTTGTAATGTCCACCGTAAACCTCCAGTATCACATGCCACCCGATGGATTATCTACTGTAAGCCACTGGGGGCACGCAGGTCCCGATTGGACGATCTAACGTGAGCCACCGGCCATACAGACCGGCGTCAGTGTCATAAATGATCAGAAAAAGCCTTGAAACAGACCTAACTTTATGAAGGTATACTGAAAAACCGACACTCATCCTTGTACACTGAACAAAGCCTCGATCAGGACAAGGAAGCCTAACAATGTGTACAATAGGAACATGTCTGCAAAACTGAAAAATCAAATATGAATGAATTTCGACAAAGAATCTCTAGGAAGCAACGCTCTCACCATAAATTCTTGGATGTTGCAGCTTAGACGTAGCTATCTCGGGAAGGCACAAGAAAAACGCTTTTGAACTTGACAAACAGCAGCATATCACTTGTAGTACTGACTGACGCAACGGTCAGTGGGAGTGAAGTGAAGACAAACCAAGACGCGTTTCCGTCCGCAAGGCCATCTTAAGACACTACGTTCGACCCCGAGTTGCCTCGTGTTTCACGTGCCATCTGTTGCGGACGGATCGCGAAACAACTCGCATCTACTGCACGCGGCATTTAGACTTCATCCCTTAAGTGTTTACATCCGTGGGCAAAGTAGCAAATGCGACTGCCTTCGCGTACCTTTTGCATACTTTGTATTGTGATTGTTTTTTGATGATTCAGTTAGTTAATATTTCTGTCTTAAAGTCCCTCACCCTTTTAGACTTGCTCCTATTCAGAAAACGAATGGAAATGAATGAAAAACACTTTCGGACGTTGTTTTTGCCAATGAATACACATAATTTCCTAGTGAGAATGAACATCTGGATAACCGTGTGAAGGAATATATTTATAATTCAGGACGATTCCTGTGACTGACAATTTTAGACCTGTAAAGAATAGTAAGGTACCAGTGTTTTCGCTATTCCGATAAGAGAGCTGAAGGTCTTAATGCTCGCGCAAATGATTCTTTTTTTCATAACAATTAGTGATGTGAAATTGCCATCCAACCACACGTGCAACCGGTTGAAAACCATACTGGGATCTTTACATTGTGACTCCGTAGATTCTGTGATTAGTCTATTGTTTGGAGAGGATTTGTTTGAACTGTTTTGTAAGGAGTTGTGCATCTGTAATGATTAGACCTCTGCGAAAAGTGAAACATCGCATAACGCATTCAAGTGGTCTGTTACACAAAATGATATCAAGAAATTCCTTGACTTAATTCCTCTAGTGGAACAAACAAGAAAAGAAAAATGGGAAGTATACTGGTCAACAGAGCCTCGAATAGCTGCCTGTTATTTTCACAGACTGTGAGTCCAATAGACTTGAACAGATTTCGACATTCTGGCACTTCAATGACAACATGAAGTTGAACAATAGCTCTGGAAGACTTTTCGAGGTTCAGCCTGCTCTGGAGTTTTTTCCTCAGTAAATTAAGGGCACTTTACAAACCAAAGCAACCTTTGTCTGTCGATGAGTGACGAGTCCATGGGGAGGATGCCAAAGGTCTCGAATGTACAACTCATTCGGATGGTTTGCGATAATGACACAGGCTATACTTTCGATACGGAGATCTAAACTGGTGAAGGGGAGAAACTGGAAGAATTTGTTGTTCTAGCTCTTGGACTTTTCTTGCATGTGGCATCACATCTAGCAGGATAAATATGCAAGTGCAGAGTTAGTGCTGGAAAGAAAACCGAGGTCTGTGGTACTATTAGGACGAACAGAGATTTACCGCAAACTCTAAAAGCTGAAACGTCAAGCATAAGGAAAGGTGCCATAGTTCTCTGTAGAAAAAAGTGATATTCTTCTCTTGGAAAGACATATACAGAAAGATAGAAAAACCGGAAAGGACATATAAGCTCGAACTATTACTGTCCACAGCTCGTGGTCTTGCGGTAGCGTTCTCGCTTCCCACGCCTGGGTTCTCGGGTTCGATTCCCGGCGGGGTCAGGGATTTTCTCTGCCTCGTGATGACTGGGTGTTGTGTGATGTCTTTAGGTTAGTTAGGTTTAAGTAGTTCTAAGTTCTAGGGGACTGATGACCACAGATGTTAAGTCCCATAGTGCTCAGAGTCATTTGAACCATTTTTTTTGAACTATTACTGGAATCGCCGGAATGCTGCGAGTAATAAGGGTAATGGACATGGGGCACTACACTTGTGGTGTGTGGATAAGTTGAAAATAATATGGGTATGACGGTAGGTGCTAGGATAGTGCGTGCAGTGAAGATGACCACTGAGTCGGGATGGCGTAGTGGTCACTGCATGTGCCTATTAAGCAGGAGACTCAGGTCCGAATCCCCGTCCAGAACCAATTCTCAGCTGTCCCCACTGATGTAAATCCACGCCTACTGGCAGCTAATGTATTTAATTCCTCTTGCGTCAGGATGTACTTAAGCCGGTGTGTGCAATCACTACAACGCCTTCATGAAAGAAGTTGATCGTGCGGATCAGTACCTTTGTTAGTGTCGTAATCTTAGGAAATGGATGAAATTTCCAAAAATGTCGTCCTTTACCTAATAAACTGTAGAATTTTCAAATCGGTTGGGTTTCCAATGCCCAGAATCAAGGAGAGAATGTAAAAACAGTCTTTCCTTTCGTTGGCGAAATACTGGATTATCAACGATGATAATGAAGACTCCATGGACCTAGAGAGAGATATGCCCAGTCCGTACCATAGTGCAACAGGGAAAGCACCAACTAAAAATCCACCTGGAAGGCCCTCGGGTGACGCGAAGCAGCACGAACCTGTGTCGCTTTAGGTCAACGGTAAAAATAAATTTCCTGTAAGAGCAGTTAGTGTTGCTGTACGCAGGGAAAGAAGTTAAATAAGGTAAATCTGCATTTTTTTTACGGATCCCCTTAATAGTGAGAAACGTTCTAGATAGTATCATACATTAAAAAATACTAGGAACCTTTGTTTATACACTGAAGCCCCCAAAAAAAGGTACAGTCATACGTATTCAAATACAGAAATCTGTAAACAGACAGAATACGGCGTTACAGGCGGCAATGCATAAATAAGACAACAAATGCCTGGCGCAGTTGTTATATCGGTTACTGCTGCTACCAGATCATACTACCAACATTTAAGTGAGTGTCAGTGTGAAGCTGTAGTCGGCGAACGAGTGATGGGACACAGCATCTCCGATGTAGCGATAAAGTGGAGATTTTGCCGTACAACCATTTCACGAGTGTACCGTGAATATCGGGAATCCGTAAAAACACCAATCTCCGACATCGCTGCGGCCGGAATAAGATCCTGCAAGAAAAGTGCCAAAGACGTCTGAAGAGGATCGTTCAGCGTGAAAGGAGTGCAACCCTTCCTCAAATTGCTGTACGTTTCAACGCTGTGCCATAAACAAGTTAATTATGAAAAATCCGACTAGATTGCACAAACTACCTGGTGTTTACCTAGGTTTCAGCGTGGGTAACCACGCCTTCTTCAGAACAAATATAAAACAGCTTGCCTAAATAGGCTTAGTCAAAGGCTAAAATGCCTATTTAGGCAAGCTTTTTATATCTGTTCTGAAGAAGGCGTGGTTACCCACGCTGAAACCTAGGTAAACACCAGGTAGTTTGTGCAATCGGTGCGGATTTTTCATAATTATTTCGATACTTACGTTTGCTGACGCGCTGCAATGCTGAAAGTTCCATAAACAAGTGTCAGCGTGCGAACCATTCAACGAAACATCGTCGATGTGGGCTTCCGGAGCCGAAGCCCCGATCGTATACCCTTGATGATATTACGCCTGGTCTGGGCCCGTGGATACCGACATTGGACTGTTGATGACTTTTAACATGCAGCCTGGTCGGACGAGTCTCATTTCAAATTGTATCGACCGGATGACGTGTACAGGATCGACAAAGTCTCATGTGTCCATCTATCCTGCTTGTGAGCAGGGAACTGTTCAAGCAGGTGGAGGCTTTGTAATGGTGAGGGGCGTGCACAGTTGAAGTGATATGGGACCCCTGATACGTCTAGATACGACTCTGACACATGCCACGTACGAAAGCATCATGTCTGATCACCTGCATCCATTCATGTCCATTGTGCATTCCGACGGACTTGGGTAATTCCAGCAGGACTATGCGACACCCCACATGTCCAGAATTGCTACAGAGTGGTTCCAGGAACACTCTTCTGAGATTAAACACTTCCGCTGGCCGCCAATCCCCCCAGACATGAACATTACTGAGCATATCTGGGATGCCTTGCAACGTGGTGTTCTGAGGAGAACTAAACTCCCTAGTACTCTTACGGAATTGTGGACACCCCTGCAGGATTCATGGTGTCAGTTTCCTCCAGCATTAGTTCAGACAATAGTGTAGTCCATGCCACGCCGTGTTGCGGCACTTCTGCGTGCTCGTGGGGGGCCTACACGATATTCGTCAGATGTACCTACGAGTTTCTTTGGCTCTTGAGTGTATAGAGGCTCTGAGCTAAATGCAGTATATGAAATAATAGTGGATGTAAAGATCTCCTCGATAAATCAATTTCAGTGATAACATTCGCCAGTTGTCTGTGTTTCCAAATGCAGTGCAACATATATTGTAATGTTAGTAAATTTTATGGCAGAGGAAAGGATCAACAAGTTGACTGTATAAATATGTCTATTTTTTATTTGTGTGATATTATGCATTTGTTGTTTTGTACGCTAATATGGTGGGTTATGCTGATTATTTTTACGTGTGGTTTACAATTGCATCACGGTTACGGATTATAAAGGTGGTACTTTTCTGCATGCAAAAACTATTGTTTCATAATGTGGATAAGGATTTTGCGTTCAAACAGTGAAAATTTAAACGAGAAACGACGCAAAGCAGATGAGATTTTGCTATCATGCAAAAACAAAACAGCTAGCCCAAAATGTTCCATTTTGTATGGTCAAATTACTGTACGGAAATGAAATCAGAGGACCTTCGAAACTGTTACATTGTGTGGGCTGCATGCCAATCAGGCACCACGCAATGGCCCGCCAAGTCGATAAGCTGGTCCAAAAATATCCGATCCTTAATGTGGTAAACGTCTAGTCACCTGACTCTTTAGTAGAGCTCCGTTTCAAAGCATGCCCTTGTTGTGCACCCAAAGATGTGACCTCTCTCTCAGATGAGAACACTGTAGAGAAAATCTTTGCACTTGCTAGTAACTTGCAGCTCGCATAGTGACATATAATACAAATCCTTTCTAACAAACTGCTTACAACTTTTAATTTTAAGACTGCGCTTGCAGAAAAACGATGAAAAATCATACATTAATCTTCAGAATACTCCTGAGAACAACTGTTGCTGCTGGTTGTTATCAGATGCGCCTGGGTGTACAGTTTTTTGTTTCGATCGACGCTGCACCACTTGCCGCCTTGGCAGAGGATCCTCAAGAAATTGGCTAGTCTGGGAGAGCTGCCAGAAGCTATTGCGCGCGACGTGCTTCTCAGAATGAGGTGTGGGTGGAGTCCGAGGCGTTACCACGGTTTGGTTGCCAACTCGTGAAACGGAGACATCCCTGCCGTTCCCAGAGCTACATGTCTCCCAACAGCCGTGCGACCACAAGATGGCTGCTTCTGTTACTTTCCAGCGCTTGCAACTAATAAGGAACAAAAATTTCTTGTTTACCGTCAGGATTTAATATATCCATGTAACTAACATTGACGTAGTTGAACTACAAGGTGGAAACCAACTTTATTTTCGAACACGAGTTTTCATTTTTTAACGTCTGGCAAATACATTTAGAGGACCTAAGGAGTAGGTGGTAACAAAACCCTTCGCTGATTACCGCAGCTACGCGTTGTATCATGAGCTCTAAGAAGCACCAAAACACGTCGGTAACCATTATGACCCATGAACGATCGATTGCCTCTAACAGTTCAAAGAGACTGGCCTGGGTGCAAGCCCGAATCCACTCTATGGCATCTCACAAGAGCGCAACATCATCCATATTATATGGCTCGAAGGTGACACACTTCTTTATGTTTGTAGAGTGATCTTCAAAATATTTCGGTACTGTTTGGAAGTGGTGGGGTGGTGAATTGCATTGGGAGAGGCACATCATGCCTGAAGGTCGGGTATGCGAACAGATACGGCGGTATACGATCCAGTATCGTTTGCATGTGAGAGACGAAGCCAATCTGTCAGACATCGCGTTACACCACAGGTGAAAATTCCACACGAGGATACATCAATAGCTGCCTGAACGATTTGCGCAATGCGTCTGCATCAAGCTGTATTCACCCTACACCTGTCATGCTATTGGCGTGAACAGGTCTACATCTACATCTAAATCTACATCCATACTCGGCAAGCCACCTGACGGAGTGTGGCGGATGGTACCTTGAGTACCTCTATCGGTTCTCCCTTCTATTCCAGTCTCGTATTGTTCGCGGAAAGAAAGATTCTCGGTATGCCTCAGTGTGGGTTCTAACCTCTCTGATTTTAACCTCATGGTCTCCTCGAGAGATACACGTAGGAGGTAGCAATATACTGCTTGACTCCTCGGTGAAGGTATGTTTTCGAAACTTCAACAAAAGCCCATACCGAGCTATTGGGCGTCTCTCTTGCAGAGTCTTCCACTGGAGTTTATCTATCATCTCCATGAAGCTTTTACGATTACTAAATGATCCTGTAACGAAGAGCGCTGCTCTCCGTTGGATCTTCTCTATCTCTTCTATCAACCCTATTTGGTACGGATCCCACACAGGTGAGCAGTATTCAAGCAGTGGGCGAACAAGTGTACTGTAACCTACTTCCTTTGTTTTCGGACTGCATTTCTTTAGGATTCTTCCAATGAATCTCATTCTGGCATCTGCTTTATCGACGATTACTTTTGTATGGTCATTCCACTTTAAATAACTCCTAATGCCTATTACCAGATAATTTATTAAATAACTGCTTCCAGTTGCTGACCTGCTATATTGTAGCTAAATGATAAAATATCTGTCTTTCTACGTATTCGCTGCACATTACACTTGTCTACATTGAGATTCAATTGCCATTCCCTGCACCATGCGTCAATTCGTTGCAGATCCTCCTGCATTTCAGTACAATTTTCCATCGTGACAACTTCTCGACATACTACAGCACCATCCGCAAAAAGCCTCAGTGAACTTCCGATGACATCCACAAGGTCATTTATATATATTGTGAATAGCAACGGTCCTACGACACTCCCCTGCGGCACACCTGAAATCACTCTTACTTCGGAAGACTTCTCTCCATTGAGGATGACATGCTGCGTTCTGTTATCCAGGAACTCTTCAGTCCAATCACACAATTGGTCTCATAGTCAATATGCTCTTACTTTGTTCATTAAACGACTGTGGGGAACTGAATCAAACGCCTTGCGGATGTCAAGAAACACGGCGTCTACCTGGGAACCCGTTTGTATGGCCCTCTTGAGTCTCGTGGACGAATAGTGCTAGCTGGGTCTCACACGATCGTGTTTTTCGAAACCCATGCTGATTCCTACAGAGTAGATTTCTAGTCTCCAGAAAAGTCATTATACTCGAACATAATACGTGATCCAAACTTTTACAACTGATCGACGTTAGAGATATAGGTCTATAGTTCTGCACATCTGTTCGACGTCCCTTCTTGAAAACGGGGATGACCTGTGCCCTTTTCCAATCCTTTGGAACGCTTCGCTCTTCTAGAGACCTACGGTACATCGCTGCAAGAAGGGGGGCAAGTTCCTTCAAGTACTCTGCGTAAAATCGAACTGGTATCCCATCAGGTCCAGCGGCGTCTCCTCTTTTGAGCGATTTTAATTGTTTTTCTATCCCTCTGACATCTATTTCTATACCTGCCATTGTGTCATCTGTGCGACAATCTAGAGAAGGAACTACAGTGCAGTCTTCCGCTGTGAAACAGCTTTGGAAAAAGACATATATTATTTCGGCCTTTAGTCTGTCGTCCTCTGTTTCATTACCATTTTGGTCGTAGAGTGTCTGGACATTTTGTTTTGATCCACCTACCCCTTTGACATATGACCCAAAATTTCTTAGGATTTTCTGCCAAGTCAGTACATAGAACTTTACATTCGAATTCGTTGAATGCCTCTCGCATAGCCCTCCTCACACCACATTTAGCTTCGTGTAATTTTTGTTTGTTTAGAAGGCTTTAGCTATGTTTATGTTTGCTGTAAAGTTCCCTTTGCTTCCGTAGCAGTTTTCTAACTCAGTTGTTGCACCGCGGTGGTTCTTTTGATCACTTACGATCTTGCTTGGCACATACTCATCTAACGCATATTGTATGATGGTTTTGAACTTTGAACACTGATCCTCAACACTATTTGTACTTGAGATTAAACTTTTGTGTTGAGCCGTCAAGTATTCTGAAATCTGCTTTTTGTCACTTTTGTTAAAGAGAAAAATCTTCCTACCTTTTATAATATTTCTATTTACGGCTGAAATCACCGATGCTGTAACGGCTTTATGATCGCTGATTCCCTGTTCTGCGACTCCTCAATCCACACGAGTTCTTCCCACACTCTAACATCAAATGGCAGTGTTCCGGCCTCCATACTAACCTCTGTACCTCTCTCCCCTAGACCTCCTACAATGGTCAGAGGGGGAGTAGGAACGTAAATCTAGAAAGCTTCATTGCTATCGTTAACATTGTTCGCCACTGAAATAAGCGATTTGATCTGCTCCACTGGCGTACCTCTGTCCACTACTACAATAAGGTTTGTGAATTTTCGTAAATACATGCCGTCATATTTCTGTCGACAGAAGCTTGTGTTTTCCTTGCGAAACAGAATTAGATTTTGACGAAATCCTCTCACCATGTTAGAGGATTTACTTGTATCTTACAACCTGCTGCAGACAGTGCACTTCCAGTTAGAGTTCAGAGAAAAAGCAGGACGATCACAGACAATACTTTCCTATACTGGCACCGTGTTAGAAAGGTTACTAACGACGAAGCCAATCTGTCAGGTCATGATGCACAGACACAGATATCAATACTGGAAGGATCAAGGCAGTCATATCCGAAAGTAGTAAAAAAAATATATTTACAGATATGAGACCGCTTGCAATACAGACGTCTAATGTTAAGCTCGAACGGTTTACTTGGCAGTACAGACTACACGAAAGACAAATACGAGGGCCTTCTGAATAGTAATGCCTCCGACCTCTTAGGTGAAAACTCATAGTTTTTTAAATAAAAAAAAGCATTATTAACATCCTACATCCTTATTCCTCACATCTACATATCCGCAGCCCTCTGCTGCCAGAAGACTCCGAACTGTAGCGCGTAACGTGACGCTGTGTAATGTAACTATGTCGGTGAGTGAGAAACAGTAGGCTGTAATCGAATTCCGAATTCGTAGAGTTCGTCCACACATAGCGCATCATCTCCTTCAGCACGACAATACCAGACCACACGAAACTTCTGCGACAGTCCGTTGCCTTGGTTTCATTGCCATCGAACATCCTCCATACGGTCCCGACTTGGCCCCATCCGATTTTTATTTATTTCCAAAACTAAAAGCACACCTTTGAGGACTTCACTTTGACAGTGATGAAGCAGTGAAAAGCGGTGTTATCTTTTTATATTGACGAAATGCTGTTTATATTTGTTATTTTATATAGTGTAATGTATCTACTTCTTCATTTCTATAGTCTTTTGTGTAACTATTCTGTATATTCCTTATTGTAATAACTCTTTTACGTCCTGTGTGCTTGATTGGCTATCGATGACGTAATGAGATTTGCGGTGGGTGGAGCATAGCGTATTTAAGCAACAATTACGTTGCTCTCCTTCATGGAATCCATCTTGAAATTCATTTACCATGCCAGTAAAAATGCCGCTCCGCAACTGAATGATGAAAATCTCGTTCAAATCCGAAACACTCAGACTATCGGTAAGAGCAAGCATTTTGTATTCAATTGATTACTTTTCAGCTGATAAGGTGAGTTCTCAGTCATATGCAGTCACCAGCGGAGTCATTTCCGCCGATCAGCGTTTATACGAGAAGGTCTCACTCGCACATTTATTAATTTGAGTCATAATGAGGCATTCTTAGGAACTGGTATTCGAACAGTTTCACTCATTTAGACGGTTGCGTGTTCTGACAGGAAAGGTTTTGTATAAGATTCCGCCTTTCAGAGGATCCTTGGCCCGTTGTGTTGTGCATTTATCAGTGTCTTAGTGTCGTATCAAATTAATTTCGAATTCAGATAAGGGTTGTCATATTATTATTTTGGGGCTGAATTTCACGAAAAAGCATTAATTTAGAATTTGCAAGTGCGTGTGCATAAACCTGACTTATAGACAGAGATAGTAGTTACGAATTCTCGTAAATCATTTGAAACTTTCACTCTCACACAAGACTGGTATAATATCTTGAGCACTCATATTCAACCATGATACCTCTTTCACAACTGACCATATAGTATCGGCTTTGTTATGAGAGTTTTTTATTTTCTTGGTGTAACGCATTGTTTTATCTTGCGGATATTCTTCAGAACTCTGCAGCATTATCTGCAATGAAATTCCATAACTTGGTTCCGACTGTCCTTCACATTATGATACAGGTTCCGTTTCTTTCTACACGATATTATAATGTCAAAATGTTTGCTTATTATTAATACATGTCTGCCTACAAGTTGTTAGTGGGGAACAGCTTGTAACGGGCCCTATTAGTTTTTATACTCTTCTGTTCTCCTTTTTCACGTCAGATGAGTTGGGATTGTTATCTACATTTTCTATCCTGTTACAAATGTGCAATTGTTTTTATTTAATTTAGTGCTTTCGCGCTATTTATACGGCCCCGACAGGACTTTTGGAATGAATTAACGTTAGCTTTAACATGAAATACTATCACTCTATCGCCACTTTATCCCAATGCCTAACGCGCTACGTAATGAAGCATTTAAAACGTGTGTAGACCGTGACCTATTCACAGTTCGTAAGTCAGTGCTAATGCAAGCGAATTCCGAAGACATAACGTCACACTTAACTATGGCCGTTAAGTTTTATATCTCTTCCTGCCTGCTAAGCACTCGTTAATATTAAAGCTTTGTGGAAGTGCAGTACACATTGAATAAAACAAAATCCGTTATTTATCATTTGACAATGTTGCAAATTTTATATTCCTGGAAAATCTGTAGAAACAAAGTACTGAAAATTGGTACTTTATTATAATTTGAATGTCGTTTTATTTGACTAAAACTTACTGAAAACAGAAAAACTCCATTTATCACCAGTAAAAGTTGCCAACCTTTAATAATATGCATTGGTATGGACTGCTTATGCTTCGCTGAATTTAAGTGAGAAGTTAGGAAGACAGGATTTAGCAGTAAGCAATCACACTTAACTTTATAGCTGTGTAGCAGCACTGGTAAATTTGCATAGCTCTGTATTTTTAATGAAACCAATCCTTATCGAATTTCGTTCCCACAACATAGGATTCAAATTATAGCTTGAACAACAGCATAGTTCACTAAACAGGCTGAACTTGCTACGTGATATATAATCAAATTCTATAAAAAGACAGCAATCGTCGTCCTGCTACAAGAATAAACTGCAACGAATAGCAGCGTTTTCCTTTTGTGGATGATGTTGATGATCAGATTTACGCTCAGAACACTGGTGCTGGGACATATTGCGTCATATAATACAGCTCACGTACCATTTTCGCATCCTTATTCTTGCATGCCTTTTTAAGTGCAATTATTTATCCAACAACTACGTTAGTGCAGAACATCGATCAGAAGCTAACAGTCATTATCTTGAACAGAATGCAATCATATTTTGCCTGCTGTAAGATTTCTTCTTTTCTTGAGCACAGCTCAGAACAGAGAAGTCCCACCTAGAGCACACACCACTACCATCTGTTACGAACTGAGCTTCTTACTCTTGCACCAATACCCAACACATCTCTACCGCACAGGAGGTTCTCCGACATGTTGCGTCCGGATACAACCAAAAGATACAAGTTATTTACCTAGCTGAAGAGAGATTGAACATTCTTTTGATATATATCCTTGCTGTAATTACTACACGTTACTACGGACACAATTTACGTAGAAAAATAATGATTCACGAGAGTTCTGCAATAATATTATAGAATCGATGAACAAAATAAACAATATGAGAGGAACAAAAATATATCTGACAAAATAAACATAATGCTGTATTACGTGTGTGTAAGTTCGCAGTGTAAATATACTACGAGCTATGTACGGAAACGATAAAAGTTTGAGGAAGTACAGGATATGGTGGTGAAAATTAATGCTTCCGAAATTTTTATTTGAAATCAGTTAAAGCTTTTTAAATAAAACAAACATTATTAACATTCTACATCTAAATTCTTCACGTCTTCGTATTACTTCTCAACGTAGTCACCGCAGTGACGAACGAATTTCCCCCATCGAGAGACCAGTTTGTTGATACCGACAACGTAGAATGGTTGGCATCGTTGACGCTATATTTCTGTACATTTAAGAAATTTCATGGAATATTCAGGACTATAAGGAACTTTGTCCGCAGTATCCTTTTTTTTTTTTTTTTTTTGAATTTTGATTGTTTTTGCTTCATTTTCACTTTGACTACCTCGATGGATCAATGATATTTTGTGTCGGAGATACTTTGATGTAACGTACCGGGTGATCAAAAAGCCAGTATACATTTGAAAACTGAATAAAACACGGAATAATGTAGATAGAGCAGGAAATGCTCAATATGTCCACCATCATACCTCAATAATAGCTGTCGTCGAGGTATAATGTTGTGAACAGCACTGTAAAGCATGTCCGAGGTTATGGTGAGGCATTGGCGTTGGATGTTGTCTTTCAGCATACCTAGAGATGTGGTCGGTCACGATACACTTGCGACTTCAGGTAACCCTAAAGCCAATAATCGCACGGACTGAGGTCTGGGGACCTGGGGGGCCAAGCATGACGAAAGTGGCGGCTGAGCACACGATCATCACCAAACGACGCGCGCAAGAGATCTTTCACGCGTCTAGCAATATGCGGTGTAGCGCCATCCTGCATAATTATCGTACGTTCCAGTAGGTGTTTACCAGCCAGGCGGGGATGATGCGATTCTGTAACATACCGGCGTACCTCTCATCCGTCACTGTAGCAGTTACCGATACAAAACCAGAATCACGCATTTCGTCGATGAAAAAAGGCCCGATAACGGTAGATGTGGTAAATCCAACCCATACCGTGACTTTCTCGTCATGCAGTGGAGTTTCCATGACAGTTCTAGGATTTTCGGTAGCCCAAATTCTGCAGTTGTTGCCGTTGACAGACCCTTGGGGCGTGAAATGACCTTCGTCGGTCCACAACACGTTACTCAACCAATCGTCAGCTTTCGCCATCTTTTGAAACGCCCACACCGCAAATGCCCACCACTTCACTAAATCGCCAGGTAACAGTTCATGATGCCGATGGATTTTGTACGGATAGCATCGGAGGGTACGCCTAAGTGCCAACCAAACAGTAGTGTATGGAATGCCGGTGCGACGTGCGACTGCCCGAGCGCTGACTTCCCCGTCCATAGACGAAACCGCTACAGTCTCCATTTCTTCCTGAACTGTCTCAGCAGCATTACGCCTTGTGCTCGGTCGGCCACTACGGGGTCTATCGTCTAAACAACCCGTAGCTTCGAACTTCGAAATCATTCTCGCCACAGCTGCATTTGTCAATGGTCCTTTACCCGTTCGAATCCCCTTCCTATGGCGATAGGATCGTAACGCTGAACTAGCACATTCCCCGTTCTGATAATACAGTTTCACTAAAAGCGCCTTTTCAGGTAACGTCAACATGCTGCGACTGCTGGCGCGTCTGATTCTCTCTCTGATTACAGCTCCTTTTACACACGATTGTCATGCGCAGTCAGTGACGTTTTGCTGTCCAGCGCCATCTGTCGGACATTTCGTGAACTTTGTTTTTTTTTTAATTCTAATAAAACCCCATGTCATTCCAAGCATGTGTGTCAATTTTTACCTCTCTATCTACATTATTCCGTGGTTTACTAAGTTTTCAAATTTATACTGACTTTTTGATCACCCGGTATTTTTTCCATGAATTGGATACTAAGTACGCCTATTTTACGTGTTATGTTGTTGATTACTTGATCACTGTCACATGGGGTATCTGACATACATTAAAACAGTTGTCTTACTTGTACGCTAGCATTCTGTAGCAGTTAGTCGCATTAGCAACTTTGAAATCGTTTTCTGTTGAAAGGTATGCATAGGCATATCCATGCCGCATCCATGGTAAATAACGGCGCCACTTAAGCAGTATTTTCACTGACCCTATGATCTAGGTGCAGTCTATATTACTTGGCATGAATTTCTACATGTCTGCCTTCATACCAGTATCAATTTAACATCCAGTCGCTGTCGCAGCTCTAAAATTATCTTCCGCTGGATGTCACTTATGGATACGTGAAGGCCGTCTCCTTGCGAACAATTGTCGTCGCTTCACCACCATCTTTGCTGGCATACGAACTACGAGTTTTCGGCTAATCCCCAAAGATGGCTGTCGGTGCTCTCACAACCGATTGTTACTCGTTATCTCTTGTATATGTGCTGTTTACAGCAGTTATTTTATATAATTCAATGTTGCTATTTCGTCATTTGTTTTTAGCGTTTGTGTAACTACCCTGTATATACCTTAGTGTAACAAATTTTTACGTCCTGTATGTCTGACAGGCTATCTCTGACGTAATTCGCTATCAGGTGGGCGAAGCATCGCGTATTTACGCAACAACTACGTTCCTCTACTTCGTAGTTGGCGTTCGTGGAGACAAAACATCTGCTTCATTCACCGCCACCGACTTCCATCATGGATATAATTTCCTCTTTTAATTTTTGTTTTATATTATGTGTACTATATGTTACTAGCATTTTCAGACTGCCCTCTAAATCCTTTCTTTGTTAATATTACAGTATAACCGATCTGCAGGTGGTCACATTCTGACCGAAACTTGTTACCACTGTAAATTAATAGTTGATTGGGGTCAAGGCTCTTTTAATGCATTATTAAACCGTTTTGGCCAGACCGAAGTTTTCTCCCCGACAAATGTTCTCCAGTTTTACTGTCTATTTGCCCACACTGCCAATCCTGATTGCTTCTGAAACTACTGAAGTCCTTGGCTCGGGTCATAGCTTTCATTATACATGCCTGATATTTAAACCCCCTTCAAAGCTCAGTGATTCATTGGACTGACAGTCGATATTGCTTATTTGATTGCGGGGCAGCTAACGTTCGTCGATGCATGCTATCCAAAAATTCCAACTGTCTCTCTCAAAAATTCTGTCGATTCCAAGGAGTGCATGTTATGCACTGCTTTAATCATTTTCCTGACAGCTACACAATACGTTGCACAACATTTTATACGTCAAATCGATAATCACAGTTACTTACTTCACTGCTCAAAAGTACGTATCACTTTTCCGAAACCCCATAATCATCTCCCATTCAGACGCATAAGTTTATAATTTGGGTGACAGGTGCCTACAGCCTTCCTATGTGACGGTGCAAACGCGTCGATCCCTGCGACGTCACCCACGGGCTCGGCCGACTGTCACACAGCAAGACGTCGATACACGCGGAAAAAGGATCACAGCTCAGTTAATTTGAAGTGTAAAGTGGGTTAATTATGTTTCCTTGGGCCCAAATTTCACCACATTGCTGTCCAACGCCATCGTGGCCGTGACACACAGTGGGAATTTCTTTTGAGCTCATGTGATGGACATCAGAACCGCGACACCCACCACTGAAATCACGCAGTTTTCTTGTAGGTGGCTGAAGAAAACACTTCAGAAGCACCGCCTCTCTGAATCTACAGGAAAATCCCTAAGGAGGTGGGATAAAGGGCGTCAATGAAACCACTTCCTCCTTTGTGATACTGAGTCCCACACGTTTCACCGTCGAAAACGACAGTTCGCAATGCGATGAACAGTGGGACGACGATCTCGACAATGTTCGACTCAACTGACTATTCAACCCTACTCTAAGGACATCGTGCGGATGCAACGCCGTTGAACGTGATCTGACCCGTTTGCAGTGTAGTGTGAGCGTGTTTCTGGCTCGGATATACGTGGTGGGATCACTAGGGACTGTTCGAAACCATTTGACTATATCTGTATGTGATATGGAGCAGCAAAGTATGTTCATGCTTTTCCGGCTCTTAAAAATCGAAATTCGTGGTAAGGTCTTACGGGACCAAACTGCTGAGGTCATCGGTCCCTAAGCTTACGCACTACTTAATCTAACTTAAACTAAGTTACCGCTAAGGACAACACACACACCCATGGCCAAGGGAGGACTCGAACGTCGGACTGAGGAAGCCGCGCGGACCGTGTCTACATCTACATCTACATTTATACTCCACAAGCCACGCAACGGTGTATGGCGGAGGGCACTTTACGCGCCACTGTCATTACCTCCTTTTCCTGTTCCAGTCGCGTATGGTTCGCTGGAAGAACGACTGCCGGAAAGCCTCCGTGCGCGCTCGAATCTCTCTAATTTTACATTCGTGATCTCCTCGGGAGGTATAAGTAGGGGGACGCAATATATTAGATACCTCAACCAGAAACGCACCCTCTGGAAACCTGAACAGCAAGCTACACTGCGATGCAGAGCGCCTCTCTTGCAGAGTCTGCCACTTGAGTTTGCTAAACATCTCCGTAGCGCTATCACGCTTACCAAATAACCCTGTGACGAAACGTGCCACTCTTCTTTGGATCTTCTCTATCTCCTCTGTCAAATCGACCTGGTACGGATCCCACACTGATGAGCAATATTCAAGTATAGGTCGAACGAGTGTTTTGTAAGCCACCTCCTTTGTTGATGGACTACATTTTCTAAGGACTCTCCCAATGAATCTCAACCTGGCACCCGCCTTACCAACAATTAATTTTATATGATCATTCCACTTCAAATCGTTCCGCACGCATACTCCCAGATATTTTACAGAAGTTACTGCTGCCAGTGTTTGTTCCGCTATCATATAATCATACAATAAAGGATCCTTCTTTCTATTTATTCGCAATACATTACATTTGTCTACGTTAAGGGGCAGTTGCCACTCCCTGCACCAAGAGCCTATCCGCTGCAGATCTTCCTGCATTTCGCTGCAATTTTCTAATGCTGCAACTTCTATGTATACTACAGCATCATCCGCGAAAAACCGCATGGAACTTCCGACACTATCTACTAGGTCATTTATATATATTGTGAAAAGCAATGGTCCGATAACACTCCCCTGTGGCACGCCAGAGGTTACTTTAACGTCTGTAGACGACTCTCCATTGAGAACAACATGGTGTGTTCTGTTTGCTACAAACTCTTCAATCCAAGTGTCAAGACGCCTAAGAACGCGCCGCTATCACGCGCGACCTTTCAGGCTCTATTGCTTCGCATCCTCCTATGGCGTGATTACGGAAGGTTGCAATACTGACATGTATGTAAACCCGCAAATGGTCCGTCTAAGACAACCCGGCTCGGCAACACCCTCGATGCCACTCATCCACCTCTGTTGACCACGCTAAAAGTGGAGCTGGCAGAGACTGACACCCATATAGCTCTGCTGCCGCTCCAGTGCCTGAGGGCAGACAACCCCTTCGTCACCACTTAGGTGGGGAATCTACATCCCAAGGGACGCCTTTGTGCCATCTGCTACAGGATTTTCATGTTGATTCTCAGCGGTTGTGTGTCTGGAATGTTTTCGTTAGCCACCCGTTAAGAAAATCGCGCTGTTTCAATGCTGTGTGTCGTGGTTCTCATCTCCATCAGAGAAGTCTCAAAAGAGAGGATCAAATGTGGGTAAGAGGAGGTGCAATGAAGTTCAAGTTGTGTGACATGTCCACCATGGCGTTAGGCAAAATTTTGGTGAAATGTAGTGTCAATATGACACCGTTAACCCACGTTACATCTCTCATGAGCTTCATGGCTGTGAACCTTTTTTTGCTAATGTCGACCCCATGCTGTTTGAAACCTCTACGAGTCTGAGGGTAACGTCGCAGGGCGCTACGCTTTACAGAGGAAGGTTGCAGGCACCTTTCAGCCACATTTCAAACTTATGCGTAAAAATGGGAGACCTTTACAGCTTTCGAAGCAGTGATACATTTTTTGGCAATGTATCACACAACACCAAGTTCAGACAATGAATCACGAATGCTGTTACACATTTAAGGTATACTTTCATTTAAACATTACACGCTGTGCGCGTCAGCTTTCGCTGTCTGGATTTAAATATATCAGTTCAAATCAAAGTCGACGTTATTCAGAACCAAATCTTGGCCTGCGCAAAATAAAAATACTTCGTCCGTCGTTCAAGTACACAACCTCGAAATCAGCCACACATAAATTACTTTTATAATTCTAGTTCAGTATCAGTGCCGTCCCGACGTTCGATGGCTACAGTAGTATAACCCTACCACGCTGTGCACGTACACACAGCCAGCTACTACTGTTCTCCCAGAAATTTTGTTTGTGTTGTCGTTTATACCCCTTTCCACAACACATTTTTACGTATGTTGGCATATGAGAAATCCCTTACTTGTGATTTCACCTGGCCCCTCAACAGTGCTATTTAATTCATTTACACGAGGACCAACCGCAGATATTTTCATTTTTTTACAGAATTTTTATGTTATTCACAAATTGTAGCATCTTGTAAAATTTTCGGTCTAATGAAGATTATAGGAGCATGGTCTTTCCCGAATGTACTTCTGACCAAAATGGAATTCTGGTAGCTGGAGTTCAATGTTCCATTGGTGATATTTCCATGGAAACTCAAGCTCACCCCCCCCCCCCCATGACATATGTACCTAGAAAGTGAAACACAAGTATTCATAGACTTAGCTTAAAATCTTTTGCAATGTAATGACATATTTTCTTAAAAACTTTCTCTTCTATTTCACCCCATTAGGGGCTGAAACACGTAATTTTTTTAATTTAAAACAGAGAAGCCAATATAAAGTTTTATAGATTTAGCTATGTTAATGAGCTCATAATTAAATAATTTCATAAAAGTTTCATCTCCTGTTACACTCCAAGAGTGCAGAAACAAGAAATTTTTCTTTATTTCCAAACGACAAATCAAATAGCAATATTCATAGATGGAGTCTTACAACAACCTTAGTAGTTCTTTAATAACGATTTATTTTCTAAAAGCTCTCACCCACTATTTTATCCCCTTAGTGGTCGAAACTTCCTGGCAGATTAAAACTGTGTGCCGGACCGAGACTCGAATTCGGGACCTTTGCCTTTCGCGGGCAAGTACTCTACCAACTCAGCCACCCAAGCACGACTTACGCCCCGTCCTCACAGCTTTACTTCTGCCAGTACCTCGTCTCCTACCTTCCAGCACTTGCCCGCGAAAGGAAAAGGTCCCGAGTTCGAGTCTCGGTCCGGCACACAGCTTTAATCTGCCAGGAAGTTTCATATCAGCGCACACTCCGCTGCAGAGTGAAAATCTCATTCTAGAAACATACCCCAGGCTGTGGCTAAGCCATGTCTTCGCAATATTCTTTCTTTCAGGAGTGCTAGGTCTGCAAGATTCGCAGGAGAGCTTCTATTAGGTTTGGAAGGTAGGAGACGAGGTACTGGCGGAATTAAAGCTGTGAGGACGGGGCGTGAGTCGTGCGTGGGTAGCTCAGTTGGTAGAGCACTTGCCCGTGAAGTGCAAAGGTCCGGAATTCGAGTCTCGGTCCGGCACACAGTTTTAATCTGCCAGGAAGTTTCATATCAGTGCACAGTCCGCTGCAGAGTGAAAACCTCATTCTGCCAAGTTTTTCTCTTTTTCCATTTTTGACTGAGAAACCAAATACAGATTTTCTTAGTTCCATCTTCAGAATTGCCTTAGTAACAATATACTTTTGGAAAGCCCTTCAAGCCCTATTTAAACCCTTTAGGAGAGGAATTAGAACAGTCCCTTCTTAGGCGATGCCCACATCATAAGATCCACACTGTCTACAGCTTCAAGTTTGAGTGATCTGACCTCGGCGATGAAGAGTCATTGAATCAGTCTGTCCCTATTCCACTCCGTTAAGGGCTGAACGTACGTTACAATAGTAGTGAATGATCAATGTTATCAGCACACACACTTTTGAAGATATGTAAAATATTTAATAATCACTTCCACTTAGTAGGGAGAAAGTGAACTGAAAATTTATCAAGAAATATGAAACTGGATCAGTTATTTAATTGAAAAGTGAGGACTCACATAGCATGATGAAATGTCTAAACGATTATGAAGGTCAGTGAACCACGTATTAGTTCTGCATACAGTAACCCGTTCAGCGTGACTTCCAGATGTGGTAATTTTCCTAAAAAATTGAAATACTCAATTGCGGAATCACTTCAGTAAAAGGAGGATAGATATAATAAAAACAGTTACCAGATAGATTTTACTTTGCCAGTGTTTCCGAAAGTTTTGGAAGAGGCAGTTTAGGAGAGAATACTTTGACTTCTCAGAATATATAATTTTCTGATAGGCTCTCAGTTTGCCTTCAGGAAAGGAGTATTCACTGAAAGTGCTATTTACTCTTTTGTGAACTGGGCAGTAACAGGGCTAAACGATAGATAGAGAACGTAGGTACTCGTATTTGCTTTCATTGACTAAAAAAGTTGATTCTGTGGAGCAAGGAATACTTTCGCGTAAGTTGGAATCTTATGGACTTTTGAAAAAACGCAACAATGGATCACTTCACAACTGGAAAGTAAGAATCAGAACTTTGTTCTCCATCGTCAGTAGTCAGCGAAGAGATGTGACTCCCAGTGGGCTCATATAAAGAGAGGATTGCCTTAGATTTCACTTATGGGTCCACTGCTTCTCTTGATGTATATTAATGATCTCCCACCAAACATGACAGGTGAGTCATGAACTCTGACCAGATCAACACTCGCCTTATACAAGTGGAAATACGAACTCAAATCGCATTTAATTGTGGGCCCGTACACCTTGTCCTGCCCAGTGTGATTAACTATAATTTATTTCAAGGAACTATCCAAATAAATATATAGATAGGAAATAAAATCGTCACAGCTTCTGAACGGTTTATGTTAGGACGTTCAAACTGCACTGTTGGGCACGGGACATGATGGGAATTAGTACGCATATGCATGGTTTGGTTTAGCGACGAAGCCAACTTTCATTTGGATGGGTTCGTCAATAACCGAAATTGGCGTATTTGGGACTGAGAATTCACATTTCGTGATCGAGAAGTCTCTTCACCCTCAACGGGTGACTATGTGCTGTGCAATGTCCAGTTACAGAATAATCGGTGCGATATTCCTTGGTGGCACGATGACTACCGAACGGTACGTGAAGGTTTTGGATGATGATTTAATTCCCATTTTCCAAAGTGATCGTGATCTCGACGAGATGTGGTTCATGCAAGACGGAGATCGATCCCATTGAACCAGGAGAGTCCTGGAGGAGCACTTCGGAGAGTGCATTTTGGCTCTTGGACACCCAGAGGCCACTGGTATGAGCCTCGATTGGCCGCCATATTCTCCAGATCGGAACACATGCCACTTCTCTTTTGTGGGGCTATATTAAAGACAAGGTGTACAGCGATAACCCCGAAACCATTGCTGAGCTGAAAACAGCCATCAGGAGGACATCGACAGCATTGATGTTCCGACACTTCACTTCAGTGGGGTCATGCAGAATTTCGTTATTCGTCTGCGCCACATGATCGCCAATGGTGTCATAACCTAAATCCGAATACCTGTAGTGACGTTTACATGTTTAATAGAGTGTATGCACGCCGCACTTCGTAACTAATTTACGTTTTTTGCATATAGTTCAATAATTCAAATATGGTTCAAATGGCTCTAAGCACTATGGGACTTGACATCTGACGTCATCAGTCCCCTAGGCTTAGAACTACTTAAACCTAACTAATCTAAGGACATCACACACACCAATACACGAGGCAGCATTCGAACCTGCGACCGTAGCAGCAGTGCGGTTCCGGACTGAAGAGCCTAGAACCGCTCGGCCACAGCGGCCGGCAATTCAATATTTGTCACCCTGTATGAACAGGCATGTTACTGTAATGAACACGGAATATAAAACTTTCTGTTCGTACATATGAATAGCATGGTCTTCAACTGGTTCAGAATCCCATATTACTTGTACAGTCAGCGCTATGATTGTATTCTTCTGAGGAAGAGTGAGTATGATGTACACTACAGGTTTTCCTGCATGGAGGAGAATTTTTTTGTTAAATATCACAGTTTCTTTCAACGGCAGTTTCAAAAAGTCACGACTTAACGTTATCAAGTTCAGCAAAATTGCTTTAATACATTTTACGAGGCATTTAGTATGTTTTAACGGAATCCCGAGTAAAAATTCGAACACTGATTACCTGTGACCAACCTATACTGTGTAACAAGCTGTGGCGACACGATTATAAGATAAAGGATGCGTTCGTGATATTCTCTGAGAAGATCGATGAATGTGGTGAATAGTGTCAATTAATTTGGTTGTGCAGTCAGTGTATTGGGACCAGGAGTAGATCCCATCTGTCACCCAATGATGAAATACGTCTATGAAAGTCGTTTATACGTTTAGTGCACAATCATATTTAACACCTGTAGACATTTGTACAAGTAATGCAAAGCTAAAGAATGAGACCACATTGTGAAAATTGTGGTTTTAATGTTTGTGGTAAATTAGAGCAGCAATAATTTTTCACTTAATATTATAAAACTTGTATTTATTTTCTCGTCACTCTTACATCTTCACTACGTCTTAACTAAACTTGGTGTGCAATACCCGCGTGATGCTGTCTGTGGTAGGAAGGAGAGGGCCAAAGGGGGATTGAACATCATTCGTGTTGTGAACTTTCTCTTTTTTTAACAGAACATTCTAAGTTAAATTTGCCTAGAATTGTATTGACTACCAAGAAACAGAATAATTTACAATCATTAAACTGTACCAGATTGGTTAATAACAAAGAGATTAAATAATATAATAAAACTACAGCAACATAATGAAAGAGGTAAAAATTCTTCCTCGAAAGGAACTAATATTTAGAATCCAAAATCAAAGTATACACTGCAAATAGACACCGTATAAGAAAACTGCTACATCGACGGATAGCGGAGGTGATCAAGGCACCCAAGAAAAATAACCAGACAGAACTGTTGTTAATTATTGCGTCCTGAATGGCACAAAAGGTCTGTGAAAAACTTTATGAAATTAACAGATCTTATATCTCCTAGTGTTTGGCCAGATCAAAACGCGACAGTGCATGCAAGGAGTAAGATTAATAACCATTCAGCTGGCCTAGCCACACTTACATAAACATATTTACGTAAGCAAATCTAGTAATTACTTAATTGGCAATTTGACCGGTTAACGCCCCAACAATTTACATTAGCTAGAAATAAAAAATGAATATGAAACTTCCTGGCAGATTAAAACTGTGTGCCCGACCGAGACTCGAACTCGGGACCTTTGCCTTTCGCGGGCAAGTGCTTTACCACCTGAGCTACCGAAGCACGACTCACGCCCGGTCCTCAAGCTTTACTTCTGCCAGTATCTGTGAGGACCGGGCGTGAGTCGTGCTTCGGTAGCTCAGATGGTAGAGCACTTGCCCGCGAAAGGCAAAGGTCCCGAGTTCGAGTCTCGGTCGGGCACACAGTTTTAATCTGCCAGGAAGTTTCATATCAGCGCACACTCCGCTGCAGAGTGAAAATCTCATTCTGGAAAAAATGAATAAATAAAACTAGTGCTTTATTAGGCTGGCAGTGATTAAGACACAAATAAATGACCAGTAATTAAGACACACATATGATCATGTTCTGTACTACCTGTCTCGGCAAGACGTAGTGGGCACGGAAAGATTACGTGGTGCAGGACCACCTGGACCCGCCTGGCGGTTTGGTCGACCGCGAACTTGCCTCCGCTTGCGCCTGCTCTCTCAGCCAGGCAGATTTCACGCACGCCCCACCAAAAGAAACACAAAAGCTGGCCCAATTAACAGAGAAAAAAGAATTTAGAACAGGAATTGGACCAAACTTCTACCATAGACCAAACGCTGCCGCGCAACAGTAAAAATTACAGCAAGAAGAAAAACAGAGTCAAATCAATGAAACTTGTAAGGCCGCCAAAATCTAACCAAGTTCCTAATACAGTTCCCGAGCAGGAGGTCCTACTGTCAATGAGCTGTCGTGGCTCGTGGTCTCATGGTCGCGTTCTCGCTTCCCGAGCACGGGGTTCCGGGCTCGATTCCCGGCGGGGTCAGGGATTTTCACCTGCCTCGAGATGACTGGGAGTTTGTGCTGTCCTCATCATTTCATCAACATTCATGAAAGTGGCGAGACTGGCCTGAGAAAAGGTTGGGAATTTGTGCGGGTGCTGATAACCGAGCAGTTGAGAGCCCCACAAACGAAACATCATCATCATCGTCATCATCTGGATGTGTGGGGTGCCGCATTGTCCTACTGTAATTGCCAAAGTCCGTCGGAATGCACGATGCACATGAACGGATGCATTGTCCTATAGGATAGATAGGATGTTTATGTACGTGTCACCTGTCAGAGTCGTATCTAGACGTATCAGAGGTTCCACCTGCACACGCCTCACGCCATTACAGAGCCTCCACCAGCTTGTACAGTCCCCTGCTGACATGCAAGGTCCATGGATTCGTGAGGTTTTCTCCATACCCGTACACGCCCATCCGCTCGATACAATTTGAGAGTAGACTCGGCCGATCAGGCAACATGTTTCCAGCCATCAACACTCTAATGTCGGTGCTGACGGCCACTGGCGAGGCGTAATGCTTTGTGTCGTACATTGATCAATGGTACACCAGTGGATCTTCGGCTCCGAAATACCTTATCTATGATATTTCGTTGAATGGTTCGCACGCTGACACTTGTTGATGGCCCAGCACTGAAATCTGCAGCAATTTACGGAAGGGCTGCACTTCTGTCACGTTGAACGATTCTCGTCAGTCGTCGTTGGTCCCGTTCTTACAGGATCTTCTTCCAGCCACAGCGATATAGAAGATATGATGTTTTAGATTATTCCTGATATTCACGTTACACTGGTGAACAGGTAGAACAGGAAAACCACAATTCATCGCTACCTCGGAGAAGGTGCGTCCCGTCGCTTGTGCGCCGTCTATAACACCACATTCAAATTCAAATAAAGCTTGATAACCTGCCATTGTAGCATCAGTAACCGATCTGACAACTGCGCCAGACACTTGTTGTCTTATACAGGCGCTGCGACCGCAGCGCTGTATTCTGCCTGTTTACATATCGCTGTGTTTGAACACGCATTCCTATACCAGATTCTTTGGCTTTTCAGTATAGCTGTGTTTACTGCCGATGATCGCCTCATTTTCATCCGATAAACGAAATCGGAAGCTCACCAGACATAACCGTACAACGATCCAGGAAGGACAGCTTTGAGCCGACACACAACTTCAACACAGTGGCAGTCCACCGCCACGCCTGCACGTCCGGTCGGTCGCCAAAGCACACTACAATCTCCTCCCCTCGGCGCACACCCCATATGTCCAAAGCTTTGCAGCCGTCCGCAACCGAGGTAATGGCAGTTCGTAATTGAGGAACCTACTTGAGTGTGCAGCTTTGTTACAACTCGGCTGTCTCATTAAGGGTCAACTTTTTCACCTTCCCAGTCTCACCACCATTGCCCTCGCCTGCGATCTATACGCGAACAACGCCCTCCTAAGACAAAGATGTTTTACTGGAGACCATGACCCGACCTATTGATCACTCGAGGGTTCAAAACTGTTTGAGTTGGGTGTTCATATTGTGCAAACACAATCGTGGAAGATGATGTACATGCAAGGGCATAGACATTGCTTACGAAACAAATAACTCAATGTGAAAGCACATCATAAACTGAAATCAAAGCCAGACATATACGAACAATCTTGTACCTATCAGTTCGGTTACAGAGACTGTGAAAAGGTATGCAGTGGAATGACTGGCAGGGCATTCGACACTAGATGTAAAGAACATGTCAGAGCATTTAAACATGGTGCAAACTATTCCACATTTGCAGATCATCTAAAACGCGAACACCATAGACGAAGCAATATTGAAAAAGATATAAATATCATAAGAATTAGTAAAGACAGACAGCTCCTCCCTTTTCATACACAAAACATTAACGCAAAACAAATAAACATTGGAAACCAAACTCTATATAAAATAATTGATGAAATTACATGAAAAAGGAAAGAGCCTTTCCTATCCTTCACCCCCTCCCACTCTACCACCCAACTCCCCTCCCTCTCACAATTTCATTTCACTTTTTTCTCGTCACTTTCTCCTCCAGCTCACACTCCATCATTCTACTATAAACCTACGTCCACTCATCATGGTTTCTCCCTTCCCTACCACCCCCCCCCAAAAAAAAAACACTCCCTCACTATTCCTTTCCTACTCTTACACAGTATACAGGGTGATTCAAAAAGAATACCACAACTTGAGGAATTTAAAACTCTGCAACGACAAAAGGCAGGGCTAAGCACTATCTGTCGGCGAATTAAGGGAGCTATAAAGTTTCATTTAGTTGCACATTTGTTCGCTTGAGGCGCTGTTGACTAGGCGTCAGCGTCAGTTGATGCTAAGATGGCGACCGCTCAACAGAAAGCTTTTTGTGTTATTGAGTACGGCAGAAGTGAATCGACGACAGTTGTTCAGCGTGCATTTCGAACGATGTATGGTGTTAAACCTCCTGATAGGTGGTGTATTAAACATTGGTATAAACAGTTTACAGAGAATGGGTGTTTGTGCAAAGGGAAAAGTTCTGGACGGCCGAGAACGAGTGATAAAAATGTAGCACGCATCCAGCAAGCATTTGTTCGCAGCCCAGGAAAATCGACTCGCAGAGCTAGCAGAGAGCTGCAAATTCCACAATCAACTGTATGGAGAGTCCTACGAAAAAGGTTAGTTATGAAACCTTATAGTCTGAAATTGGTTCAAGCACTGTCTGCAGCTGATAAGATTAAAAGAATCGATTTCTTTGATTTTATCCTTGCTCAAATGGAAACAGATGAATATTTCGTTTCAAAGATTGTGTTTAGTGATGAAGCAACTTTCCACACTAACGGGAAAGTCAACCGTCACAATGTCCGTCAACTACCCGAGGCCACCAGGCAGCCCGTGACAGAGCACTTCATCACTGGCCTCCAAGAAGCCCTGATCTTACCCCTGCGATTTTTTCTTATGGGGGTATGTTAAGGATATGGTGTTTCGGCCACCTCTCCCAGCCACCATTGATGATTTGAAACGAGAAATAACAGCAGCTATCCAAACTGTTACGCCTGATGTGCTACAGAGACTGTGGAACGAGTTGGAGTATCGGGTTGATATTGCTCATGTGTCTGGAGGGGGCCATATTGAACATCTCTGAACTTGTTTTTGAGTGAAAAAAAACCTTTTTAAATACTCTTTGTAATGATGTGTAACAGAAGGTTATATTATGTTTCTTTCATTAAATACACATTTTTAAAGTTGTGGTATTCTTTTTGAATCACCCTGTATAATATAAACACGCAGCAACGTCATTAAATAGAATTTCACACATATAATAATTCAGAAGAGAAAAAAAGCTCGTAGGTTAAAAACATACTAGTGGCAAGATTAGGTTGGCGACACTACAAAACACAAACCACAACACGTACTTAGAAGTTTAAAAACAAACAGTAACCAGTGGTGTGCGAAAAAGTGTGGTGTAAAAAACACAAGAAATTCGTAGTGCTGTAGAACTACTAAAAATTATACAACAACTAGTAGTATCTAAAGAAGAAAAACATCAATGATGTGCTAGCATGCGACATTTCCCGATGCAAGCGAGAAATCAAGCGAAAAGCATCGTAAGTACAAACCAACATATTGTTAACGAACTGTTTTTCGATCTTAAAGCAAATCAAAATGCAAATAACTTAATTACAGACCACTCATGATGCTTTATGTCAATACAGCGAAACGCGCCTGGTGAAAAAAAAACTCATTTTTGTAGTTACAACGACAGAACAAAACTACCATCAAGAATTGTAAAGCAGCTACGGACAACATGGGCAGACAAATGAAGAATATAGTCATGTACTGACGACCACAGACTGAAGGTAAAATATTTGATTACATGTTGTCATACACTAGTAAAACAAGTACCACTTACTGGAGGTCAACTCCGTATCTGTAACATCATGTTCCACATACTAATAATAAGTAATAAACCGAGAATATAGAGATATATCAGTGCAGTTTATCGATTACAGACTCATAAGATACAACTTATTTAATAAAATATTTCTAATGACCCAACCTCTGAAAATTATCAATTTATGAATCTAT
Organism: Schistocerca americana; assembly: GCF_021461395.2. Classification (NCBI taxonomy): domain Eukaryota; kingdom Metazoa; phylum Arthropoda; class Insecta; order Orthoptera; family Acrididae; genus Schistocerca; species Schistocerca americana. Next base: position 488,789,426 of record NC_060126.1, on the reverse strand, counting down.
TTTGTTACTGTATGCTATGTTTGATTCGTAGTTTAGGTCATTAGAAATTAGAAAAATCTTGCGGAAACGTGTTTGTGAAAGGGCTCGTGGGTGTCTGTCATGGTAAGACCAGGTTCAGCTCCATCAGCCAGCAGCCGCTTGATGCAGACTGCCGTCCGCCTAAGTGATCGCGACGTATCGGACATACGGCCTCTGATCTCCAATGGACTTTCTGTGCTCGAATTAGCAAGTATAATACTATGTAACGTTGTGTATGAAATAATAATGTATTTCAGCATACTCTGTGGCTTTGTATGCATTGTATGGCATGTTGCTATTAGCGTATTTAACTATGGGCTCACTTTGTTCAAGTTTATAGTATATCTCGTGCCACGACGACTTCAATACTTCTCATTTTTGGCGTTATGAGGAGCGTCATTTATGGTTTAGTAAATAGAGTCTAAAGAGAAGTGAAGTCTAACAGCTGTGACATTCTGTTCAGTTTGCGTTTAATAAAAGGTTGGAAAGCACTGTAGGCAGTTCGAAACACCTCTGTCTTGTATGGAGAGAGTGCTACTGAGAAAATCAAGTTGTATCGTTTCAAGTACAATCATTTTGAGATAAACTAATCACCACATTCAGGAAGAGAAATAGGCATTGATAAAGTAAGTTTCTGCGAATTACTGCTATGGTCAGTGACAGTGTATTCGATAACTGGTAAGTGCGACGACCAATTAACATTCGTGCAAGACTTGCCAGGAGTAGTCATGTTGTTGTTGTTGTTGTTGTTGTTGTGGTCTTCAGTCGTGAGATTGGTTTGATGCAGCTCTCCATGCAACTCTATCCTGTGAATGCTTCTTCATCTCCCAGTACTTACTGCAACCTACATCCTTCTGAATCTGCTTAGTGTATTCATCTCTTGGTCTCCCTCTACGATTTTTACCCTCCACGCTACCCTCCAATGCTAAATTTGTCATCCCCTGATACCTCAGAACATGTCCTACCAACCGGTCCCTTCTTCTTGTCAAGTTGTGCCACAAACTCCTCTTCTCCCCAATTCTATTCAATACCTCCTCACTAGTTATGTGATCTACCCATCTTTTCTTCAGCATTCTTCTGTTGCACCTCATTTCGAAAGATTCTATTCTCTTCTTGTCCAAACTATTTATCGTCCATGTTTCACTTCCATACATGGCTACACTCCATACTTCCTGACACTTAAATCAATACACGATGTTATCAAATTTCTCTTCTTCAGAAACGCTTTCCTTGCCATTGCCAGTCATTTGGAGGTTAAAAGAAAGGGAGAATGATTACAACATCTCATCGAAAACAAGATTAGATGTGCAGCAGAACCTCTATCTGGGAAGGATGGTGAAGGAAGTCGTCTGTGCCCTTTCAAAGGATTGATCCTGGTATTTGCTGCAATAGATTTTATGAGGTCACTGTAAACCTAAATACACTCCTGGAAATTGAAATAAGAACACCGTGAATTCATTGTCCCAGGAAGGGGAAACTTTATTGACACATTCCTGGGGTCAGATACATCACATGATCACACTGACAGAACCACAGGCACATAGACACAGGCAACAGAGCATGCACAATGTCGGCACTAGTACAGTGTATATCCACCTTTCGCAGCAATGCAGGCTGCTATTCTCCCATGGAGACGATCGTAGAGATGCTGGATGTAGTCCTGTGGAACGCCTTGCCATGCCATTTCCACCTGGCGCCTCAGTTGGACCAGCGTTCGTGCTGGACGTGCAGACCGCATGAGACGACGCTTCATCCAGTCCCAAACATGCTCAATGGGGGACAGATCCGGAGATCTTGCTGACCAGGGTAGTTGACTTACACCTTCTAGAGCACGTTGGGTGGCACGGGATACATGCGGACGTGCATTGTCCTGTTGGAACAGCAAGTTCTCTTGCCGGTCTAGGAATGGTAGAACGATGGGTTCGATGACGGTTTGGATGTACCGTGCACTATTCAGTGTCCCCTCGACGATCACCAGTGGTGTACGGCCAGTGTAGGAGATCGCTCCCCACACCATGATGCCGGGTGTTGGCCCTGTGTGCCTCGGTCGTATGCAGTCCTGATTGTGGCGCTCACCTGCACGGCGCCAAACACGCATACGACCATCATTGGCACCAAGGCAGAAGCGACTCTCATCGCTGAAGACGACACGTCTCCATTCGTCCCTCCATTCACGCCTGTCGCGACACCACTGGAGGCGGGCTGCACGATGTTGGGGCGTGAGCGGAAGACGGCCTAACGGTGTGCGGGACCGTAGCCCAGCTTCATGGAGACGGTTGCGAATGGTCCTCGCCGATACCCAAGGAGCAACAGTGTCCCTAATTTGCTGGGAAGTGGCGGTGCGGTCCCCTACGGCACTGCGTAGGATCCTACGGTCTTGGCGTGCATCCGTGCGTCGCTGCGGTCCGGTCCCAGGTCGACGGGCACGTGCACCTTCCGCCGACCACTGGCGACAACATCGATGTACTGTGGAGACCTCACGCCCCACGTGTTGAGCAATTCGGCGGTACGTCCACCCGGCCTCCCGCATGCCCACTATATGCCCTCGCTCAAAGTCCGTCAACTGCACATACGGTTCACGTCCACGCTGTCGCGGCATGCTACCAGTGTTAAAGACTGCGATGGAGCTCCGTATGCCACGGCAAACTGGCTGACACTGACGGCGGCGGTGCACAAATGCTGCGCAGCTAGCGCCTTTCGACGGCCAACACCGCGGTTCCTGGTGTGTCCGCTGTACCGTGCGTGTGATCATTGCTTGTACAGTCCTCTCGCAGTGTCCGGAGCAAGTATGGTGGGTCTGACACACCGGTGTCAATGTGTTCTTTTTTCCATTTCCAGGAGTGTAATTGCGACCTGATGGCGATTGGAAGTACCATATGGTAACATGATAAGGAGAAAATAATGGGTTAGCCATAATAAACATTATCTCAAATGATGACCTGTATATGTCTGTAAACCATATTGTAGTTGATATACATCTGGTGGCACAATGAGGGGGTTTTGTGTTACGAACTGCTTCACTGGGATGTGTCCTTCACAGTTGACATTTCTTGCCAACAAATGAGATGCCATGCAGTCGCAGAGTAACAAATGTGAGCTGGAAGACAGCGTCAAGCAGCTTGATTGGCAAAGACGCCTACCACACATCTAATCTGGCACCCGCGTACCTTTTGTTTCCTTTCGTTTGCTTTTGTTTGTTTGTTTGTTTTGTTGTGGCGATTGCGCTTTAAACGTGGTGTAACTCAGGATCAGCAAGTCGCCACCCGCATCATTAGACGGTTTTCGATTATGAGGTGGAATATATTGTTGACAATTTCTCTAGTATTTGCATTCAGTTTGTTGAACAACACAACGGGAAACGCTATTAATATGCGCTAAGCTAATGCAACTGGTGGCTCATCATAATATCATACAACGATTGGCTATCTTAATTAAATATGAAATCTTTTGCCGTAGTCATGTAGCTCTACCAACTAAAAGTAAATGACACAACGTGGCTGCGTGTGTTGTTGGTGAACGAAACGCAGTTAACAGAGTATTCAGTGATACGGTTTCACTAACAGATTTGTGTAGTTTCAGTAGCACTTCCACGGTATTTTATGTTTCTTACCTCTAGATCTTCTGGTTACTGAACGTACCGAGACGTCTTGTGATGACAAAATTTCTAAAGATGTCATTCTGAGTACGATGTAGGCGTTTGTAGCTCTGTCACAGAGTAAGTAAAATGTTACTCTCGCGCCAGTTTGGAATTGGGAGCTACTGCCTCTTACTCTTTACAGTGTATCGATATTTTCAAGGAGCAAGCGACCACTTTCACTCTAAAGTTGTAAGGCCACTTAAGACACACATTGGCTGTAGAAACACAACCATCGTGCTACGACTGTGATAGGGTCATGACAACATAGTGAACAGAGATTTATTTTGCAAGATTCACTTGATACATTTGGCGTATATTAATCAAAGATTCTAAACTAATTCCACGTTTACAGGGTAGTTTATTTTCACGCAGTAGCTACAACTAATCTCGTTGTCCACATTGCGAATTATCTGTGTCAGCCATAACAACGATAATGAGGAGGTGATGAACTTTTCTCTTATCGTGTCCGGTAATGCCGGCGTTAGTACACTCCTCAGAAGAGAAAAGCGAACTGAAAAATGAAGTAGAAAATATATTTTCATTGTGCAACAAGTGACAATTGACTCTAAACAGTAAAACGTGTCAAGTTCTACATAGGAAAACAAAAACATTTCTGTTCAAGTTCTCTTGCACAATAAATGAGTCACATTTTAATGTTGTCGATTCAGCTAAATATGTAGGAGTTACGATCACGAACAACTTATCGGCAGCGACATTTGGAGATTATTGTGGGGAAGGAGACCCTAAGGCCGCGTTTTATTGGTAGAATACGTAGAAGATACAACAAATCAATCAACACGACCGCCTACAACACACTTGTTCGTTTTCTTCGCGAGTATACCTGCGGAATATGGGATCCCCAAGAGATAGGACAGAAGACATCGACAAAATTCAAAGAGAGGCAGTTCGTTTAGTATTATCACGAAATAGGGAGACTGTGTCACGGATATGGTAAACGAGTTAGGATGGAAATCATTGATATGTAAATCTTTTAAGTTGCGGCGAGGCGAATTCACTTTTAAGCACCTATAGAACGCACACTGCGTTGTGTTAAAAAGTTGCATCTCTTTGCTGCAACTCTTTGGAATGTAACACAGTGAACTATGTACATAGCTCCGCAGAAAGTGTAGTGTATCTTAAGCTGACCTACAGCAACAAATTTTCCCGTCATATCCTACTTTGCAAGTTACAGAAGCAAGCATTTTTACTGAACCACCTGGCGGCAAGTGTCATGAAGTTCCTGAACTTAATTTCAATATAACTAATGCGGCTTTTAAAGTTATGCTAGATTCAATGCTTGTATTTATCTTCAACCCCGTTTTTGGAGTTAGAAATACGACTATATTCGCTTTAACTTGCAACATATTACGCTATATGTTTTGAAATTTGAACCAAAGTACCAAGTAAAGAGTAACCACGTGAAAAACATAAAGAAACAATGCGGCCTCAAAAGTACAGTTGAGCAACTTTGTCAGTATAGGTACCTGTTGTAACTGATCTGTAACACTCAAACTAAACGATTTAATATGTAACAATTAATACAAGAATTTGCAATATTTTTTTGTTTGCACTTTACTCATTTAGACATACATTTTTGCATAATTTGTATGTTAATCTCCAGAAACAGACTATGCAGAAGCACTGCCAGGAGAAAATTTAAGGTTTATTTTTCATCGCACAAGTTTTGCACACTTTTGGTGAACACTCCAAGCACGTTGGCTCTTCCCAAGAGGCAGTCTTCCTCTTTCTTTATACTGAGAAAATCGAAAAGTTCTTATTCTGTCATCAAATCGAACAAATAATTTATTGCTTTGCCTAACGATTTTCTTTTCTTTTGCTACATCTTCTCGTACAGGTAAAACAATATCTTGTAATTCTTGAGGCAGGTTGGAGATTGCTAGTCGTGATTTTAGGAAACCGTCCACCCAATACAGAGAAACACTATTCACGAAATCAAAACGTGACAGTGTTTTTCTTTTTCTTCAAAACCTCGATAAAGAATTTTCTCGTTTGATCCAGTCATGTCGTAAGATATAGCAACCGCTACCTTTTCATTTACGAATAGTGGAATAAACACTGCACTTCAAACCTAGTGTGTCTTTTCCACTTTTTGTTGTGTTATAAAAATATATGATTTCACGTTTACCAATTTGAGCGGCAGTGTGATTGGAATGATGCACTGATAAAGGAAGTGGGACTGCCTTCTTTTTTCGGAGGATAAAAGAAGGATAGATTAAATGTATTTCAATGAATCCTAAATGCGTGTACTTTTCTTGCTGTAACAAGTTCGCGTAGATCTACTTACTGGAAAATAATGAATGCGCCGACAATGAGTTGTTGACCAGATCATGTTCGGGACCCGATTGAGGATTACTCAGCTTCTCTTCTCCCTCGGAGGACATACAGCACCGTTAGGACTGTTAAGGTCAACTATAGTAGTAACTCAGACCGATGTTCTGTTCAGAGGGGTAAACATCCCCATTCAACAATCACTATTGCAAAAGGATGGGCCACATGTACTCACTCCATAGAATATCAGGGAGAAATCTTTACTTCGGCGCACAGTTTGGTAATCGGATAAGTGTATGTTTCCAAGTCAAATAAACAGCCAGTAGCTCGAGAACAATTACAATACTGTGTGTCATTCATGAAAAACTGTATAGTCAAGTAAACAATCAATAGCTCGAGCAGAACTACAGTACTGTGTGTCATTCGTGGAATACAGGATGAGCCTTGTTGATTACATATGAATGGGAACACCTCACAAGATACAAACAAGGCATTATTTTCTGCCATTTGCAACCTTTCCTCTAAATTAAATGTTTGTTTCCTGCAACACATATATATTTCGAAAACCAGAAACACACAGTAGGGAACTATTAGACATTGTAATTGACTCTGATGATTTCCATTCACTAACTATAATCTACAGATATCTGCAGGCAATATGACATAATACTGAGTCCTTCTCTAATACGTAGACAACAGTAATCAATAGTGGTTGGTAGTTTATTATCTGCAAGCAATCCAGAAATATAGAGACTGCCTGTTGAATCTTTGTTTAAATGTAAAAATAAATAGTAAACAGTAAAAACTACAATACAACTATTTACTGCAAATGTTGTGATGTAAACTAAATTTGAAATTGAAAGATCGGCATGTGGTGTAGACCTTTGGCGACTTTTATTTATTAATGTGGCTAATTACTTACGAAATGTGTTGATGACATTAACTGAATTGCTGGAGAATAACAAGAGAATGCAGGCAACTCAAATCTATCATCTTTCTGTATTTGATGAAGAACGTATATCATATGCCAACGTATATGACTGCAGTAAGTGAAAACAGTTTGTCCTTAATTGATGCGAGCAATTCAAATGTCGAAAATTAATCTACATACATTGGGTTCGTTGTTACCTTAGCATATTCATAAGCTCCTTCCAAATTTTTTCATGCAGAGTTTTCGACATTAAATGCCAAACAAGGCCCTGTTAAAACTACAGTCCCATTAGTGAAATACTAAATGTTATGATAACATTTAGAATAGTCTGCAAGGCGAACTGACACCACTTTCAACCTTAATCAGAATTGGAACAGTCATTAATGTCACTGAAACAGTGATGAAAAGTTTGAAAAGTTTTGCTGCTGTTAACTACCTTACATATCTCACACTCCTTCATTCGTCCACTTTATTTTCATACATATACCACATCGAAGCGGAGTCGTAGTAACTTATGTGTCAGTCGAACCATCCATACAGATTAACCACTCACGTGAGATCCGTCTACCACACACTCCATAAAGCTGTTATCTCACCCATGGCGCCGTTGAGAAACTCGACTATGTCCTAAATCAAAGTAGCACTGTTGGGCGCTATACTACTCTCTCAAACATAGAGCGATATTATAAGCGAAGAATATTGAAATAAGCGACACTGTACTCTCGTATTAATCGGAATGACGAAATGGGAAATAAACACCTCAAGTCGCCTGTAGCCTACCTCTGCTAACAGAATTATTCATATAAAAATCTCATTCTCAACCAGTACCATGATTTTCTTGGAGAATGAAAGGCAGCTCATTGTTAATGTGGAATTCGCATGAGTGTGTCTTATAAAACTTAACTCGCTCTGTTCGTCACCATACATAGAGAAAAACAGACAAATACACACTTGTCGAAAATATAATTTATTCACGAAGGAGTATTTCCAAGGCACTTTTTGGCAATTTTTTTCGCATGCTGTGTAGCATGGCTCTTCAGTATAGGATCCGTTCAAGGTAAGGTTAAAAGGGGAGACGGAGATGATCCAGATAAGGGTAGCGCGTTTCGTCACGAGTTCGGTTCGTAAGCGCGATAGCCTTACAGAGGCGTCCTGTAACAGACGCTATAAGAGAGGAGTTGTTTCTAACGGCGAGTACTGCTATTAAAAATTCGAAAGGGCTGTTTCATAAAGGAGTAATAAACGCCATACTACACCCAAATACAGCCCGGGTAATGGTCATAACAAGAAAGTCAAACCGAGCTCATTCAGAGGCTTACAGACTGTCTCGGTCAACTTGACTCTTCGATGCCGCCTGTCGGCTTTGAGCCGTGACGCAGGTGTGTTGTGACGGGTGGACGGATATGTAAGAGGAGCGTGTCTGTTTTGCTTTGGAGAGCTGGAGCTGTCCACTGGTACTGTATATTTGATTGCAATGGGTCTGTAGAGGACGTTGTGAACTGTGATCTACCAGTTTAGTTAGCTGAACTGAAGATGACGAGTTTGTGCTGTCTTTGATTTTTCTGATAACAACATAAACATCGAATACAATTTACGTTAACTTGGAATTTCTGGTAAAACATGTTTTTTTCGAATACAAGATTCTTGTCCAAGTTGACCTACCATACGTGTCAAGTGATGCTTTCGATACCAGTTGCGGTAGGTGTTGTTAAGAGTTTGTGCGATTTCATGATTGATGCTTCTATTTTCGCACCCTGGGAACGGGCGGCATCGTCATCATCATCTACATCTCCGGCTGCATACAGACTCCGCAAGTCACCATATGGTATGTGGAGGAGTGTACCGTGTACCACTACTAGTCATACCTTTCCCTGTTCGAGGCGAAAATAGAATGAGAGAAAAATAAGAATCTGTTTGCTTCCGTATGAGCTCTAATCTCTCTAATCTTATCTTCGTAGTCCTCAAATAAAATGTGCGTTGGGGCACTAGACTCATTCTACAGTGTGCCTCAAATGACGGTTCTCTAAATTTTCTCAAGAGTGTTCGTCAAAAAGAAAGTCAGCTTCCATCCACAGATTCCCATTAGAGTTCCCGAAGCATCTCAGTGATACTTGGGTATTATTCGAACCTACTGGTAACAAGTCAATAGCCCGCCTCTGAATTTCTTCGATATCTTCCTGTAATACGACCAGATGAGGATATGAGGATAACAAACACTCTAACAGCACTCAATAGTGAGTCACACTAGTGTCCTACATCCTAGTGAGTCACACTAGTGTCCTACATCCAGTGTCCTTTACAAATGAACCACAGTTACTAAGATTATAAAAAAAAAAAAAAAAAGACGACTATCCTCCTTCCCTGCTACAGGCGTTAAATGCCCATTCCATTTCATATTGCTGTGTAAAGTTATGCCTAGATATTTAAAAAGTGACTATGTCACGCAGCACACTACTAATACTAATCCTAGAACGTCATTAGTTATATCTCCTACTCATCTACATCAACTTACGTTTTTATATACACTATGTGATCAAAATATCCGGACACACCCAAAACCATACTTTTTCATATTGGGTGCATTGTGCTGCCTCCTACTGCCAGGTGCTCCATGTCAGCGACCTTAGTACTCATTAGACATCGTGAGAGAGCAAAATGGGGCGCTTCGCGGACCTCACGGACCTTGAACGTGTCATACGTCTGTATGCGAGATTTCCACACTCCTAAACATCCCTAGGTCCACTGTTTCCCATGTGATAGTGAAGTGGAAACGTGAAGGGACACGTGCAGGACAAGAGCGTACAGGTCAACCTCGTCTGTTGACAGAGACCGCTGACAGTTTATAATGAATTATATAATGTTATTGGGAGAATATCTTTATATCTATATTACTGACTGATGAATATATGTGAATGCAGCTTGCCGCTAACTTGGTGTAATGTTTTGTCTGTACAGAGGTGTATCTGTCGCCTTTATTACCCCTTCACTCTCATACATAAATCGGTACAATAAAGTTAGGGCCTCCTGTTTTATCTTTAGGCTGATCCGTGATAAGACAGGCAAACAATTATACTAATGGAGGATTCTGAGTATTTTCTCGAATTTCATTCGCTCTCTCTCTCTCTCTCTCTGTCCTTTATCTATGTACAGTTTTAAATATAATATTTCATTTACGTGAAATCAGCCCAATAGAATCTCTGGTGGAGCCCTTCGTCTTAATATTCAGCGGCTGGCTTGCAGGAAAAGATCTTTACATTTGTTATTATTGTTAAGCGCTGCATTCAGTTGGGAAAATCGGTCGTTTGAACAATTCGTTCATTTTACGGCAGATTTAGAATTTCAGATGTGGACGAAGCCTTTTTTGGACTATTTTATAAAAACTCGGTGACTGCAGGCTCCCTTCGTCACAGCTGAAACTTCCCCACTTATTACAGGGCCAAGGCGATCGTCAATGATTCAGACAAAGAACTCATTCGTCATTCACTCTAGAATAAAAGGGTCACAAACCTAATTTCTGAGGAAAATTGTATATTCAATCCATCTCCATTACATGTTCCGTTTTCTGTTGATTCCAAGTCTTACTTAATTTGCGTTTACAGTCTTTCTCTCTCTTCAAATAACCCGCTAGAGGCACAAACGTTAATAGCTCGCTTTAGCGAGAAGAAAAGCAAATATGTCTCTTTTAGAAGCCCGTCAATCTTCCAACAGATATTTCCGAAGCTGTCCTTCTTACCCCTCTCTAATAACCATTGAGAATACATATATGTATCTCTGTTATTCCAAAGAATAAACGTACTAGAAAAATACCTTGGCGTCGACGAGCTGTCGGCGCATATATTACTAGAAAATCCGATCAGATACTTTTCAAAAGTGAATAAATGTGGATGACTTGATTGACCATTATTTATTATTGCGTGGTAGAGGGTAATTTTCCGTGGGGAGATTACAAGTTGAAGAGCGTTGTAACGTGTGATGGGCAGACATCCATCCAGACCACCACACAGGAACTCAAAACTGCATCAGGATCCACTGCAAGTACAATGAAAGGCGGGAGGTGAGAAAACTTGGATTTCATGGTCGAGCGACTGCTCTTAAGCCACACATCACGTGGGTAAATGCCAAACGACGCCTCGCTTGGTGTAAGGAACGTAAACATTGGAGGACTGATCTGTGGAAAAACGTTGTGCGGAGTGACGAATCACGGTACACAATGTGGTGATCGGAAATCAGGGTGTGGGTATAGCGAATGCCTGGTGAACGTCATCTGCCAGCGTGTGTAGTGCCAACAGAAATGTTCTGAGGTGGTGATGTTAAGGCGTGGTTGTGTTTTTCATCGAAGGGGCTTGCATCCCTTGTTGTTTTGCGTGGCACTATCACAGCACAGGCCTGCATTGATGTTTTAACCACATCAGTCCCCTAGAACTTAGAACTACTTAAACCTAACTAACCTAAGGACATCACACACATCCATGCCCGAGGAAGGATTCGAACCTGCGACCATAGCGGTCGCGCGGTTCCAGACTGAAGCGACTAGAACCGCTCGGCCACCAGAGGCCGAAAAATATTAATGGTGCGAGAAATATCCTCCATCACACATCATATGAGAAGTTGCGGAGTGTCGATGTAGATGTAGAGTAGAACAGCGTGCTACCGTGACTAGCGCCCCATCGTCGAGTCACATAAGCAGCCTACTCAGCCACGGACGCATTTTGAGACACGAGATGCAGCACCTGACCCTCTCGTGCGCTGGCGGTTCGTCGTGTTTGCAGGTAGCTGCTCGACGTGTGTGATGGCCCGCTGTGTATATCCTACCGGTAGGCGAGAGGTCTGGCCCAGCCAGGGCTCACTGGGGCACCCACGCGCGCCGCGCCGCCTGGACACGAACCCGCGACCTTGGTCTGTCAGTGCGTGGCGGCCATCGGGCGCGGTCCGCTCTGGTTGACATTTAGCGGCGCTCTGATGAGTCGGCGCCGCTCTGCGTAGCGCCGTGTTGCTTGAAAGGTCGGCTGCTCGCGTAGCGGACACTGTCATGGCTTTGTCTCACACGTAGTAGATCTCACATCGAGCACTTGCTGAGCGGTAGACATGCAAAAATGTTTTCGCATGAAAGCCTACGTCTACATCTACGTGGATACTCCGCAAATACACATGTAAGTGCCTGGAAGAGTGTTCATCGAACCACCTACACAATTCTCTATTATTCCAATCTCGTATAGCGTGCGGAAAAAACGAACACCTATATCTTTCCATGTGAGCTCTGATTTCCCTTATTTTATTACGGTGATGGTGATCGTTTCTCCCTATGTAGGTCGACATCAACAAAATATTTTCGCATTCCGAGCAAAATGTTGGTGACTGACATTTCTTGAGAAGATTCCGTCGCAACGAAAACCGCCTTTGTTTTAATTATATCCACCCCAAATCCTGTATCATTTCAGTGACACTCTCTCCCGTATTTCACCGTACTAAAAAACCCGCTGCCCTTCTCTGTACTTTTTCGATGTATTCCGTCAGTACTATCTTGTAAAGATCCAAAACTGTGCAGCAGTGTCCTAAAAGAAAACGGGCAAGCGTAGTGTAGGCAGTCTCTTTACCAGTTCTGTTACATTTTCTAAGTGTTCTGCCAATAAAACTCAGGCTTTGGTTAGCCTTCTCCACAACATTTCCCATGTGTTCCATAAACTTTAAGTTGTCCGTAATTGTAATTCCTAGGTATTTAATTCAACTTTTGAAATTTCCTGTTAGATTAAAACTGTGTGCCGGACCGAGACTCGAACTCCGGACCTTTGCTCCTCGCGGGCAAGTGCTCTACTAACTGAGCTACCCTAGCACGACACACGCCCCGTCCTCACAGCTTTACTTCTGCCAGTACCTCGTCTCCTACCTTCCAAACTTTACAGAAGCTCTCCTGCGAGCCTTGCAGAACTAGCACTCCTGAAAGAAAGGATATTGCGGAGATATGGCTTAGCCACAGCCTGGGGGATGTTTCCAGAATGAGATTTTCACTCTGGAGCGGAGTGTGCGCTGATATGAAACTTCCTGGTAGATTAAAACTGTGTGCCGTACCGAGACTCGAGCTCGGGACCTTTGCCTTTCGCGAGCAAGTGTTCTACCAACTGAGCTACCCAAGCACGACACACGTCCCGTCCTCACAGCTTTACTTCTGCCAGTACCTCGTCTCCTACCTTCCAAACTTTACAGAAGCTCTCCTGCGAACCTTGCAGAACTAGCACTCCTGAAAGAAAGGATATTGTGGAGACATGGCTTAGCCACAGCCTGAGGGATGTTTCCAGAATGAGATTTTCACTCTGCAGCGGAGTGTGCGCTGATATGAAACTTCCTGGCAGATTAAAACTGTGTGCCGGACCATACCTCGAGCTCGGGACCTCTGCCTTTCGCGGACAAGTGTCCTACTAACTGAGCTACCCAAGCACGACTCACGCCCCGTCCTCACAGCTTTACTTCTGCCAGTACCTCGTCTCCTACCTTCCAAACTTTACAGAAGCTCTCCTGCGAGCCTTGCAGAACTAGCACTCCTGAAAGAAAGGATATCGCGGAGACATGGCTTAGCCACAGCCTGGGGGATGTTTCCAGAATGAGATTTTCACTCTGCAGTGGAGTGTGCGCTGATATGAAACTTCCTGGCAGATTAAAAAGTTTGGACGGTAGGAAATGAGGTACTGGCAGAAGTAAAGCTGTGAGGAAGGGGCGTGAGTCGTGCTTGAGTAGCTCAGTTGGTAGAGCACTTGCCCGCGAAAGGCAGAGGTCCCGAGTTCGAGTCTCGGTCCGGCACACAGTTTTAATCTGCCGGGAAGTTTCACTTCAATCTCGATAACCTACCGTTGGCAGCAGAAACCGATCTAACAACTGCGCCTGACCCTTGTTGTCTTATATAGGCATTGCCGACTGCAGAGCCATCTTCTGCCTGTTTTCATATCTCTGTATTTGAATACGGATGCCTATACCAGTTTCTTTGGAGGTTCAGCTTATAATGGTGTCCCTTATTAAAGGAGTTGAGCCTCGTTGCTGTGAATTATTCTGGTATCTCTTTTGTTGTCTCTTTGACTCCCTTATCTTTTAAGGTATAATTTAATTATTTTTATTTTATATTTATAACTAGCTTCTCATAAGGTATAATTATTTTATAGAACCGATGACAGTTGACTCTAATCTCATTTTTAGGCCCGCCATTTTAGAAGTTATGTGCATTTTGATTTATAAAGTTATTTCACGTTCTGTTTGTGATATCGATATTGTGACAAAATTTGGTAGAATTTGTGGAGAAAGGCGATGATTAGCACCTTTTGCAGTAGCAAGTACATTCTTATCAATTGTAGCGTTGGACGCAAGATATTTCCAGACAAAGTGGAGTACTGCAGGAACTGCAACACACTAACACCAAGAATTGTTCTAAAAATGGAGAGTATGTCACACTTGTCAATATGCATAATGGGAGACGTCAAAATACTGCGAAAGCTAAAAATACTAGAAAGCAAATGTCCACAATACTGATGACCGCACTGCAGCTTAGAGGGCAGCTATCGACTTTCAAATTTACCTTTAATATTGTTAAGGGAGACAAAGGCATGTTAAAGAGTCTGGTGATGCTGTGTTTTGGAGAAACAATACAGCAATAATTTATAGCTACTTGTATTAAAATATTTCAGATGTACCTTTTCTTAGTTTTCCTAAATCCTTTCAAGATATTATTTCAAATTAGAAAGATATCTGTGTAAACGTAAAGTTGTGTCTGGTCAATTTTAATACGATGATCGTGAAATATCGTTGTGAGAAGTCACTTAGCACTATCAATTGGTCAGTTTCACTTACTTAGTATCTGAAGCCAAAAGTAAATAACAAATATATTAGAAAGACTGGAAACCCACCTCGATTGCGAAAAAGCACCTAGTGTTAACTTAAGTTTCGGCATATATAACTACACCTTCTTCAGAACAAGGTGTAGTTATCTGCGCCGAAACCTAGGTTAAAACTAGGTGCTTTTTTCGGAATCGAGGCGGGTTTCTAGTTTTTTTAAATATATTAATCAACGATTGCTGACGCTCTACGATGTTAAAGGTTCTTAAATAACAAACAACTTGTTTCGTATTTGGAAAGCTTCGTAAAACAGAAGGCTGAAGAGATCGACGCTAAATATCTCACAACTTTCATTCTGGTGTTGAAAGTACAAATTGCTTTCTTTCAAATTTAATTTCAGTAACTTTTTCATGTTTAATTAAAATAACCATTATCACAATTTGTTCCTTGACGATAAGACAGATAGTTTACAATGTGACACAGTTACCTTTTCCTGTTGGACGCACAGAAAAATTCTGGGATGTGCCGAGATGGAAACTATGCCGCTAGTAAAAAGATAAGGCTTTCATATTCTGTAGAGCATTATTGGATAAGACGCGGATTATAGCACATCCGTGTGGCTGAAATGACGCTGGAGAGGGAGAAAGAGTTATTGTCATACAAAGGTACAGGCCAGACGTCGGACGTATCTGATCTGATATTTCAGTTATGGAACGATGATAGGTCACTGAAGACAGCAGTCACCAAGAAACCGACGAAGTAAACTGAGCGTATGAAATCACGCTGCCTGTACGGTCGCGTCCCACCTGAGCACAGGAGTGACTGGTGTGATCAAACAACGTAATTTATCGCACGTATCTTACACAAGCGTTCATATCTGGCTGGAGTCTTTCAGAAATTGCACTGCTTCTGGCGTGGTGAACCAAATCACAGTGCATTTGGCATATAAAGTGTACCAATTCACATTGCAAGAAAGTTTGTTTACTCTCTTTTGACAAATGAACGCTATCATTTTTACTTTCATTTATTGACACTTGTCTTTAACGTATTAGTCGATAAGTCCTCATACACTGCCCGCCTATTCTCGGGTTCAACGGCATCCTTATCCGACGGCTCCGACGGGTCCTACGAGTCCGCCGCCTGCTATGGTACACAAAAATGGCTCTGAGCACTATGAGACTTAACATCTGAGGCCATCAGTCCCCTATAACTTAGAACTACTTAAACCTAACTAACCTGAGGACATCACACACATCCATGCCCCAGGCGAACGCGCGGTTCCAGACTGTAGCGCCTAGAACCGCTCGGCCACCCAGGCCGGCTGCTATGGTACTGCCAGACATCAGCACAGAGAGTGCAATAATAGCAAACTTGGTCCCTCAGCAGAAAAGCGGGTCCGCTAAGCAGCCCCTGTCTACATACAAATAATTTTGTTTCATTCGAATTGCTGCCTATGAATCTTGTGCGTATCATAGACGCTAGATACAACCGAGAAGCAGCAGGGCTTGGAAGGGAATTTTAACCCACAGTTCCGTTATGATGCTGTCGTCTGCCGTTCTGTAAAGTCATCAGAAAATCAAAACCAATTGTAAACCTGTTACTCTAAAGAAATTTCCAAAAGTTCTCCAAAATAATCTTAAAACTTTTGAAAATGTTTTCTGAAAATGAGTGAAAATTCTTCATGGCTACATTAGCCGTATAGAGGCTTCTTTATTAGGGAACTCAACCTGTTTCACACCATTACATGTGCATGTTTAGGTGATAATAACCTTTCACTTCGTAAGGATAGAGAGAATGTACGATGACCCAATGCACAAGTTTTAAACCGAAAGACTGCGTAACCTCTTAAAAGGTTGATCATCGAATGGCTAAACCCGGAATTATCCAGCCTTAAAAGTTATCATCACCTGAAGATGCACCTGTAATGGTGTGAAACCGGTTGTGTTGCCAAAGAAAGTAATCTCTATAAAGTTAAAGGCCTTGAAGATGGTTCTTTTATTTTCAGAAAAAAAACATTTAAATGATTTCTGAGAGTATTTTGGAAAATTTATGGACTTTTTTTAGAGTAATAATTTATAATCTAAGCTGTGGTACAAAATAGAGTGAAGCTGCAAAATGATTTTGACAAACTATCTCTACGGTGAGGAAAGTGACAACTGACCGTAAATTATCAAAAGTGGGAGTTATCCAGATGAGTACTGAAATGAACGCGTTAATTTTGGTTGCACAGATCTAAAGGCTGTCAAATTCAACTAAATACCTACGGATGAACAACTTCATTTGGAACCATCCCACAGAAAAAGTAGTGGGGAAGGCGTTTTATTACTAGAACACTTTAAGGTGCCACAAATGTACTAAAGAGGGTTGGGTTGTTAGGGGGAGGAGACCAGACAGCGAGGTCATCGGTCTCATCTGATTAGGGAAGGACGGGGAAGGAAATCGGCCGTGCCCTTTCAAAGTAACCATCCCGGCATTTGCCTGGAGTGATTTAGGGAAATCACGGAAAACCTAAATCAGGATGGCCGGACGCGGGATTGAACCGTCGTCTTCCCGAATGCGAGTCCAGTGTGCTAGCCACTGCACCAGATCGCTCGGTACTAAAGAGCTTACTACACTACCCTTCTCTGTTCTCTTCTGCAGTATTGCAATGCGGCTTTGGGTCCTCGCAGACAATGTGAAAATCGAAAAAATTTAAAGAAGCGCAGCTCGTTTTGTATTACGTTGGTGCATAAGTTCGTAGCGTTTTTTGTATTGGGTGTTGATATTCCGGTCTATGGGTTTATTTATTGATTTTCATTTTTCATTTGTAGTTCACTGTTCTGGTGAGCAAGATGTATGAGACAGGCGAAATACCCTCAGACTTCAAGAAGAATATAATAATTCCAATCCCAAAGAAATCAGGTGCTGACAGATGTGAAAATTACCGAACTATCAGTTTAATAAGTCACAGCTGCAAAACACTAATGCGAATTCTTTACAGACGAATGGAAAAACTGGTAGAAGCCGACCTCGGGGAAGATCAGTTTGGATTCCGTAGAAATATTGGAACAAGTGAGGCAATACTGACCCTACGACTTATTTTAGAAAATAGATTAAGGAAAGGCAAACCTACGTTTCTAGCATTTGCAGACGTAGAGAAAGTTTTCACAATGTTGACCTGAATACTCTCTTTCAAATTCTAAAGGTGGCAGGGTTAAACTACAGGGAGCGAAAGGCTATTCACAATTTGTACAGAAACCTGTCAGCAGTTATAAGAGTCGAGGGGCATGAAATGGAAGCAGTGGTTGGGAAGGGAGTAAGACAGGGTTGTAGTCTCTCCCCGATGTTATTCAATCTGTATATTGAGCAAGCAGTAAAGGAAACAACACAAAAATTCGGAGTAGGTATTAAAATCCAGGGAGAAGAAACAAAAACTTCGAGGTTCACCGATGACATTATAATTCTGTCAGAGACAGCAAAGGACCTGGAAGAGCAGTTGAACGGAATGGACAATGTCTTGAAAGGAGGATATAAGATGAACATCAACAAAAGCAAAACGAGGATAATGGAATGTAGTCGAATTACATCGGGTGATGCTGCGGGTATTAGATTAGGAAATGAGAGACTTAAAGTAGTAAATGAGTTTTGCTATTTGGGAAGCAAAATAACTGATGATGGTCGAAGTAGAGAGGATACAAAATGTAGACTGGCAATGGCAAGGAAAGCGTTTCTGAAGAAGAGAAATTTGTTAACATCGAGTATAGAGTTAAGTGTCAGGAAGTCGTTGATGAAAGTATTTGTATGGAGTGTAGGCATGTATGGAAGTGAAACATGGACGGTAAATAGTTTGGACAAGAAGAGAATAGAAGCTTTCGAAATGTGGTGCTACAGAAGAATGCTGGAGATTAGATGGATAGATCACATAACTAATGAGTAGGTATTGAATAGAACTGGGGAGAAGAGGATTTTGTGGCACAGCTTGACTAGAAGAAGGGACAGGTTGGTACGACATGTTCTGAGGCATCAAGGGAACACCAATTTAGTACTGGAGGGCAGCGTGGAGGGTAAAAATCGTAGAGGGAGACCAAGAGATGACTACACTAAGGATATTGAGAAGGATGTAGGTTGCAGTAGGTACTGGGAGATGAAGAAGCTTGCACAGGATAGAGTGGCACGGAGAGCTGCATCAAACCAGTCTCAGGACTGAAGACCACAACAACAACAGTTCACTGTTGCTATTTGAGTTTAAATATTATCATTTATCCATTTGGAGATAGTGAGTGGAGGTGTGCATGCTATAAAATCGTGTGCCGCCTGGAGAAATCGGAATATTTCCGACATATTCTTTTGAGTTCAATAGAGGGGTGACAGCAGTGGAGGCCTCCAGAGACGTTTGTGCCCCGTTTAGGAATAATGCCACTGGACAGGGCACGAAAGAAAAATGGTTTTCTCATTTTAATGAGGATCGTGTTGACATTAGATCTCTGGGACTTGATGAAGAGCCTTTAACCGCATTAGTACAGAGTGTACTCTAGTACTGGCAAATGTGATCAACTCTGATGATGAGCTGTGATCATTCCACCATTGTGTGATTTTTGCATGCAATGGGAAAGGTTCAAAAGTCGTGTGTATGGGCACCGCATGCTATAAGCCAAATCACAAAAGTCAGCCGCCGTCTATAGATGCATTTCTGCTTGCTCGTCATCAGTTGGCTCGTGAAGAACACCGACCATTCCTGTCCTGTGTCGTTACGCTAAGATAAGAAAAAGAAAGTAATGGCTAAGGCCAAAAAAAAAAAACAACCACTCCCCGTACAAAGAACTGATCGCATTCCCAAAATGTGCGTCTGGTGGAGCAGCGATGGTGTTGTATACTATGAAATGCTTCCCCGAGGTGTAACCATGACTGCTGACATTTTATGCCAACAACTGACACGTCTCGCAGACGCAATCCCAGATCAACGTCCAGCGATACTGCGTGAAGTGATGCTACTCCACAACAACGCCCTCCCGCATTCTCCTAGGCCGACAAAAAGCACTCTACAGCAGTTGTGTTTGGAAGTCATTAAGCACCAACGTTATTCAGCTGATCTTTCGCCCTTTCCACCTTCTCCGCTCCTCTACATTGAACGACATATAAGGAACTTCCTGGCAGATTAAAACTGTATGCCGGACCGAGACTCGAACTCGGGACCTTTGTCTTTCGTGGGCAAGTGCTCTACCACTCCGTTGCAGCGTGAAAATCTCATTCTGTAAACATCCCCCAGGCTGTGGGTAAGCCATGTCTCCGCTATATCCTTTCTTTCAGGAGTGCTAGTTCTGCAAGGTTCGCAGGAGAGCTTCTGTAAAGTTTGGAAGGTAGGAGACGAGGTACTGGCAGAAGTAAAGCTGTGAGGACGGGGCGTGTGTCGTGCTTGGGTAGCTCAGTTGGTAGAACACTTGCTCGCGAAACGCAAAGGTCCCGAGCTCGAGTCTCGGTCCGGCACACAGTTTTAATCTGCCAGGAAGTTTCATATCAGCGCACACTCCGCTGCAGAGTGAAAATCTCATTCTGGAGACATATAAGGAACTTCTCCTCCAGATGAAAATGAGCTCTGACCATGGATCGACGAGTCCTTCGCCTCCAAACCACGTGATTTCTACTGCCGCGCAATCGGAAAGCTACCCCAGCATTAGCAGACTGTAGTAAATAATGAAGGAGAATATACCATTGGTGACTGAACTATATGTTATGTGTATCGTGTTTATTCAAAAAATGTTCAAATGTGTGTGAAATCTTTTTGGACTTAACTGCTGAAGTCATCAGACCCTAAGGTTACACACTGCTTAACCTAAATTACCCTAAGGACGAACACACACACCCATGCCCGAGGACTCGAACCTCTGCTGGGACCAGCCGTACAGTCTATGATTGCAACGCCGAGACCGCTCGGCTAATCCCGCGCGGCTGTTGTGTTTATTAACCCTATGGAGAGACACTACGAAACTCACGCATCAGCTCAATATTATCTGGAAGAGGTGGAGAGAACGTAACAGATATGATACATTAGTTGGTATGACAAGCATTAAACTAAGGCGTTTCTTGTTCCAACGAAATCTTTGCACAAATGTTGAATCAGCAAATTATTCTTCCGAATATGAAAACATTTTTCCAGCTACCATCTCAGCAAGGGAGAAATTAGGGTCGTAATAAAATAAGAGAAACCTCGCCGAAACATTGCGGTGTTTAGGCTGGCCGTTGTGGCCGATCGGTTTTAGGTGGTTCAATTCATAACCGCGCTGCTGCTACTGTCTCAGGTTTGTATCTGGCCTCGGGCAGGGATATGTGTGTGATGTCCTTAGGTTAGATAGGCTTAAATAGTTCTACGTCTAAGGGACTGATGACCTCAGATTAAGTCCCACAGCGCTCAAGGCCATTTGAACCACTTATGAGGTATTTACACTACTGGGCATTAAAATTGCTACTTCACGAAGATGACGTGCTACAGACGCGAAACTTAACCGACAGGAAGAAGATGCCGTGATTTGCAAATGATTAGGTTTTCAGAGCATTCACACAACGTTGGCGCCGGTGGCGACACCTACAACGTGTTCACATGAGGGAGGTTTCCAACCGATTTCTCATACACGAACAGTAGTTGACTGGCGTTACCTGCTGAAACGTTGTTGTGATGCCTCGTGTTAGAAGGAGAAATGCGTGCCATCACATTTCCGGCTTTGATAAAGGTCGGTTTATCGTATCGCGACACTGCTGCTCGCGTTGGTCGAGATCAAATGACTGTTAGGCGAATATGGAATCGGTGGGTTCAGGAGGGTAATACGGAACGCCATGCTGGATCCCAACGGCCTCGTATCACTAGCAGTCGAGATGACAGGCATCTTATCCGCACGGCTGTAACAGATCGTGCAGCCACGTCTCGATCCCTGAGTCAACAGATGGGGACGTTTGCAAGACAACAAACAACTGCACGAACAGTTCGACGACGTTTTCAGCACCATGGGCTATCAGCTCGGAGTCCGTGGCTGCGGTTACCCTTGACGCTGCATCACAGGCTAGGGCACCTGCGATGGTGTACTCAACGACGAACCTGGGTGCACGAATGGCGAAACGTCATTTAATCGGATGAATGGTTCTGTTTACAGCATCATGATGGTCGCATCCGTGTTTGGCGACATCGCGGTGCGCGCACATTGGAAGCGTGTACTCGTCATCGCCATACTGGCGTATCACCCGGCGCGATGGTATGGGGTGCCATTGGTTACACGTCTCGGTCACTTCTTGTTCTCATTGACGGCACTTTGAACAGTGGACTTTACATTTCAGATGTGTTACGACCCGTGGCTCTATCCTTCATTCGATCCCTGCGAAATTCTACATTTCAGCAGGATAATGCACGACCGCATGTTGCAGGTTCTGTACAGGCCTTTCTGGATACAGAAAATGTTCGACTGCTGCCCTGGCCAGCACATTCTCCAGATCTCTCACCAATTGAAAACGTCTGGTCAATGGTGGCCGAGCACCTGGCTCGTCACAATAGTCTTGATGAACTGTGATATCGTGTTGAAGCTGCATGGGTAGCTGTTCCTGTACACGGCATCCTCTAGCTCTGTTTGACTCAATGCCGAGGCGTATCAAGGCCGTTATTACGGCCAGAAGTGGTTGTTCTGGGTACTGATTTCTCAGGATCTATGCAACCAAATTGCGTGAAAATGTAATCACCTCTCAGTTCAAGTATAATATATTTGTCCATTGAATACTCGTTTTTCATCTGCATTTCTTCTTGGTGTAGCAATTTTAATGGCCGGTAGTGTACTTATATGGATCTGGTGTCTGTTCTTTGGGCTTGTCCTAAAGAACAGACATCATATCCATATAAGTATATTCCTACAGGGTGGTCAACTTTAGAATTATAATAGCTCAACTTTTAAATAGAAGAAATCCGTTGCTGTGGTAGCATATCTCATTGGCATGTATCACTTTATCCAGAAAAAATCCAACTTTGCCAACCACATGATCTACAACCTTCTTCGAGAAAGATCTTCAAACAACGTCAGGGATGACGTTCCGACCGTTACAGGAACAATGACAACAGTAGCATACCTGCACGACGTATCGGGGTGATGCAAGACATTTGTTGGTGTGTGTTCTCGCAAACGGCCCGATTGCTGTCCCGTGATTTATTGAACATATTGGTTCTATTATCGCGTAGTTCCACCACTCTAAGTTTCGGCTTCAACTTCGATAAACCCTGTGTGTATTCCACGATCAGCAGCAGCTCTCTGCCATTGTCTTAAGGTACACTGGACGCTGGCTTCGTTTCTGACAAGGTACTCCCGTGCGTCACAGCTAAGAACTACAGTAGTAGGAAACGTGGCGCTGTTGAGACTCGGCAGTCAGTGCTGAGTAGTAGCCGGGACAGAGGCGCGAGACACGCAGAGCAGTGGGCTGGCCGCGTGTCCTTGGCTGCCGGCGTGCTTCCTGCCACTGCAGGCGGCGTGCGACCTCCGGGCTCCGGTGTGAGGGTCAGCGTGCGCCGTGTTTCGGCACCAGGGCAGAGCAGACACCGGGGCCCGTCCACTTCTACATCTGATTGACTGCTCTACAGTTCCCAGTTAAGCGTTAGGCATGAGGTTCGTACAAAGACTTTCAGACTGTTTCTCGACCTTTCCACTCTCCAGCAGCACGCAAGAAAAATACACGATGGCAATTAAAATTGCTACACCAAGAAAAAATGCAGATGATAAACGGGTACTCAGTGGACAAATATATTATACTTGAACTGACAAATGATTACATTTTCACGCAATTTGGGTGCATAGATCCTGAGAAATCAGTACGCAGAACAATCACCTCTGGCCGTAATAACGGCCTTGATACGCCTGGGCATTGAGTCAAACAGAGCTAGAGGATGGCGTGTACAGGAATAGCTACCCATGCAGCTTCAACACGATATCACAGTTCATCAAGACTATTGTGACGAGCCAGGTGCTCGGCCACCATTGACCAGACGATTTCAATTGGTGAGAGATCTGGAGAATATGCTGGCCAGGGCAGCAGTCGAACATTTTCTGTGTCGAGAAAGGCCCTTACGGGACCTGCAACATGCGGTCGTGCATTATCCTGCTGAAATGTAGGGTTTCGCAGGGATCGAATGAAGGATAGAGCCACGGGTCGTAACACATCTGAAATGTAACGTTCACTGTTCAAAGTGCCGTCAATGCGAACAAGAGGTGACCTAGACGTGTAACCAATGGCACCCCATACTATCACGCCGGGTATTACGCCAGTACGGAGATGACGAATACACGCTTCCAATGTGCGTGCACCGCGATGTCGCCAAACACGGATGCGACCATCATGATGCTGTAAACAGAACCATTCATCCTATTAAATGACGTTTCGCCATTCGTGCACCCAGGTTCGTCGTTGAGTACACCATCGCAGGCGCTCAAGCCTGTGATGCAGCGTCAAGGGTAACCGCAGCCATGGACTCCGAGCTGATAGTCCATGGTGCAGCAAACGTCGTCGAACTGTTCATGCAAATGGTTGTTGTCTTGCAAACGTCCCCATCAGTTGGCTCAGGGATCGAGACGTGCCTGCTCGATCCGTTACAGCCATGCGGATAAGATGCCTTTCATCTCGACTGTTAGTGATACGAGGCCGTTGGGATCCAGCATGGGGTTCCGTATTACCTTCCTGAACCCACTGTGGGGCGGCGGATAATTTTGTAGAAAACATTAAACTAAAATCTGATTGCTGTATAAATGCTTGCATGTAGAATCAGTTTCTGGCTTTTAGAATGTTGTTAATGCTGGCTCTCTATTTACTTTTTGGCACCCAGAAAGTGATTTAATAAAACATGGAACCAGTAATTAGAGATCCTAGTGCCCACTTCATTTGAGATACCATTATAGCTGCAGCTTATAGCTCTGAGGAATTAGGAGATTGTCCGGGATTTCTAATCAAAAACGGTTTTCCAAAATAGTTGATTATATTCTGAAATTCACTGATAAAAAACACAAGTATCCCTACAACCTAACTAACATAGCAGTTCAGAGTCTAATGCGCTGATGCAACTATAAATGTCCGAATTAAATGTTAAAAAGAATGCTCGCCATAATTTGATGAAAATATTTCATCAAACGCCACGCTAAATATTTGGTAGAATGTCTGTCCCGCGACGGCACGTGAAAATACGACAATACGCAAACTGAAGCTAGATAATGAAAATCATTCCAGAATTAACACTTCACATAAAATGTTTTCATGGTTCCGCGTATTTCTAGTAACTTAATACGGCACCCGAGGCTGTTTGTAGCAGTGACACTGATGCGACGCGGCTCCCGACACAGATGGCGTGTCATTCAGCGTCTGGAGAGAACTGGGGCCTTGCCTTCCCCGCGCAGCGTCCTTATATATAAACCCGCGGTGCGGACGGCGAAGGGAACACCTGATCTTTTCGGCTCTCTCGACTAGCCGCTGGGCTAGTAACGCACCACTTCAAGTTACATAGTAATTTATAGCTTCTTTTGCTGATGGCCGAAGAAGCTCTTAATTTAAACGTGCATTCAGCACGCAGGTAAGTATTGATAATAAAATTTTGACGTGGCTAAGTTAAATATTTTGGGCGAGAGAATTAATTTAATTACACTGCATGCAGTAGATGAGCTCTGAACTGGCCCTTTTGAGATCCGCTATCGCTATAATTTTGTAGGTATTCAGAAGAAACTTTACACATCTTCATAGTCATAGAGGACCTCCAACCTATTTAAATCTAAACATCCTAGCCTTATTTATTAGCCTACTTAATCTATCATGCTTCCTTCAGTTTTGAGACGAAAACCACAAAATCATGAATTTCCACTAAAATCTTAATTTGTGAAATCCAAAGTACTATTTTTATTAAATCATTATGAAAGATGAATCTAAATATAAATTTTGAAGTCTCTAGCTCTTTTCTGTTGCGCCAATGATTTTTTCAGAAAAACGCCCAAATTTCGAAAATGACTGAAGTTATCGAACTGATATTTAACACACATTAATTTAGTATTATTTCTGACATGCTAGAAAAGTTTTAGGTTCTTTGCTTGATTTTTAAAGTATTGCGCAACATTTATGACGTCAGAGCTAGTTACAGCAGACTGGCTTGGACACAATGGAAACTGATGTGAATTTACTACAGCGTGAGTAGGCTGCTTCCCTACACCACCGATTCGTGTTCTGCTAACAATCATTGGATCCGACCAACGCGAGCAGTAATGTCGCGATACGATAAACCGCAATCGCGATAGGCTACAATCCGACCTTTATCAAAGTCGGAAACGTGATGGTACGCATTTCTCCTCCTTACAAGAGGCATCAAAACAACGTTTCACCAGGTAACGCCAGTCAACTGGTGTTTGTGTATGAGAAATCGGTTGGAAACTTTCCTCATGTCAGCACTTTGAAGGTGTCGCCACCGGCGCCAACGTTGTGTGAATGCTCTGAAAAACTAATCATTTGCGTATCACGGCATCTTCTTCCTGTCGGTTAAATTTCGCATCTGTAGCACGTCATCTTCGTGGTGTAGCAATTTTAATGGCCAGTAGTGTATATAGTTCTGGCAATACCGGCCATGACCTTCTTCTGTGCGGATGTACACATAATCCCCGAACTCTTACGGGAGCTGATAAGAATATCTTGCACGAGTAATGAGTGTGTTGGGTTGGACACTACGAATGTAGTGTGTGGACATACAAGGTGAGAATGAGGGTCGCATGGGAGCCGTGCCCGAGATAGTCCCTGCAGTAGTATTATCCTCTGTCCCCTCGGTGGCTGACATGGATAGAGCGTCTGCCATGTAAGCAAGACATCCTGTGTTCGAGTCCTGGTTGGGGCACTCATTTCCACCTGTCCCTGTTGATATATATCAACGCCCGTCAGCAGCTGGAGGTATTAATATAATTGTAATTTCACCCTGGAAGAACGTTGTATAGCAGTAATAATTTCAGGTGTGGCTGTTTTAAGATTCACTGCAAAGAATGTTGTAAATATTTAAATAAAAGATATGAAGGAAAATAGGTCGACCATCTTGGAAGCAGAATGTCAACATAAGTGGGAATAAAAGCGCATAGTCTTATATTTCTGCAGCTGCTGAAGACGTGCCTGAAAAAATTACATCGAAAATGGTAATTATAAGAATGTTGAATATCATCATGACGTAAAAATTTTGTACTAGAGTAATTTGCTACGTTTGGCTGTTGATTTGGCCATAAAAACAATTGGACAAAGGTACTTTTGTAGCCTGCTGCAGTGGCCGTGCGGTTCTAGGCGCTACAGTCTAGAACCCAGCGACCGCTACGGTCGCAGGTTCGAATACTGTCTCGGGTACGGATGTGTATGATGTCCTTACGTTAGTTAGGTTTAAGTAGTTCTAACTTCTAGGGGACTGATGACGTCAGAATTAAGTACGATAGTGCTCAGAGCCATTTGAACCATTTGATACTTTTCTACCATGTTTGGCTGGGTATTTTACAACAGTAGAACATCAGTTTACCGTTTCGGGGCACAGCTTTCTGCCTTGGAATCGTGCTTTTGTTTTGATAAATCAGGGAAAAAATAGTAATGAATGCCATGATTACCTATGAATGGTAGCATGTAATATCTGAAGCCTGTGAAGTCCACCTTCCTTTACAAAGGATATGAACAAGAATAACTTAGTTGGTGTCAATGTTCTTGAAGAAATTATTAAGACAGACCCAAACTTGAAAATCACTAGTTACTTAGTTAATATCGGTGCAATCCCGACATCTCAGCAAAAAAGACATGGAGAAGTGGCACCAGTTTTTGCCAGAAGTAAACATCACATCAACTATGGAAAAGCAAAGAAGATAAAAGGCAGAGCAAGCATGGCACTGATGAAAGAGAGGATTGGAGATGTTGTTAGATACTGCAGCAAGGGAGCTACTACACCACCATCTGTACATGGCAGCCTCCTTAGCACGGGAAGATTGGGACTAGGTAAAACGTGCCTCCTGATTGTTAGTGGAGCGTGCCAGAAAGAATACCACGTCTTGCCTGTCTGTAAAGTCTGACTGCATGAGTAAGAAAGCACAGGAGACTAATCTAAGTGGCAAACAGTTTGATGATATAACCATATGGATACTCAGCAAGGGTCTCAACTTCACAGCGTCGTCTAGAAATGTGCCCATTTCAGGTTTCGTCAGTGCTATAGAGCAAGTTGCAGACACACTTCCACATAATGTGGCAGAGGAAATCCGCAGGGCTGTCACCAACGCCAGGCCACCCAAATATCAAGTTCACCATAGAAGTGGAGAAGAATGATCTGCTGCCGTTTCTGGTAGTACTAGTCAAAAGGAAAGCAGATGGATCAATTGGCCACAGTGTGCATCGAAAATCCACACACACTCATCTATATCTGCGGGCCACCATCTGTCACCACCCTGTACAGAAGAACGGGGTACGTAAGACATTGATCCACAGAGCACTTGCCCTGTCAGATCAAGAGAGTTTACGGACAGAAATAGAGCATCTTAAAACTGTAGTCTGTAGAAATGGATACACGACCAAACAAATTGAGAAGGCACTCCAACCAGCCACTATATAACCGGTTCCAGAAGCAGAGCAAGATGAAGCAATAAAGGTGGAGCATTTGCCCTATTCTGGTTCTGTTTCTGCCAGAATCTGTAGGATCCTCCATAAACACAACATCAAGTGTGTTTTCTGTCCGTCCAGCAAGATCGGGGGACTGATGGAGAATGTTAAAGACGACCTGGGATTACGGAAACTAGGGATTCACAATGTACCTTGTCAATGTTGCATGTCCTACATTGGGCAGGCGGCAATAATAATGGATATCAACTGCAAAGAACGTTAGAGGTACACTCGATTGAGACAGGTCATGATGTCAGCCATTGCTGAACACTGTTTAGAACTACGTCACGCCATGAATTCTGAAGAAACCAAGATTCTAATACAGATAGCCAGATTTGAGACACTGTTGTAAGGGAATCGATAGAGATAAAAGTGACTGACAATCTCATGAGCCGCGAGATGGGGTACCAGCTGTGTAGAGCCTGGGATCCTGCAGCACTCCACGAATAGAAGAATGGAAGGCATGGATATGGAAACGATCACCAGACGCAGTGCCAGGCGCAGCGGACCGAAGAAGGAACATCTAGGAGGGGATAGGACCCGCGCGGACCGCAGGGGGAACATCCAGAACGGCAGCGGACCGAAAACGAAACGGCAACGCTCCAGCAGATCGCAGTGGACCACAGGGGGAAGCGCCTGCTACAGAACTCCAAAGACACCAGACCGAAGATCGGATGACCAGGAACGGGTTTGGTGGGCGCGGACCATAGGGGGAACACCCAAAACCGCAGCGGACGTGAAACGGAATGATAAAGTTGCAGAAGATCGCAGCGAACGGATACGGACCGCACAGGGAACGCCTGCACCCGGCGGTGGAGGGGGAAGGCCACATACATAAATATTGGACGAGGTCCACTCGAGAAACAGTCTCAGGTCACACCTGATGATGGTTACGAGCTACGTTACCGAAATATAGTACAAGTACGACGCTGACATCCGGCAGAACACCCGACAACCCAAGATAAACACCCCACTCCCCAACTGGACGTCTCTGTTGGGAATGCTGACACACCCGTCCACCAGCGGGGTACGCAAACGTGTGTGCCCGGGGGCTTCCTCGCCGTCGAGCAGTAGAACATAAAGAGCAGTGAAGGGCCATCTGCGCGCTACGAGGCTGATTGTGACAATTTTTGTCGAAAATCGTCACAAGCGATGAAACATGGATTCATCATTTCGAACCGGAAACAAAACGGCAATCCATGGAAAGGATGAAACATGGATTCATCATTTCGAATAGGAAACAAAACGGCAATCCATGGAAAGGAGACACACCACCTCTAATCCGATTAAAACGTTCAAAGCTTCACTCTCCGACGGTTAAATCGTGGCGACGGTCTTATGGGAACCTGAAGGGGTGATTCTCTTTTATTTCCTCTCAGTGCAACAATCAACTCTGAACTGTATATCCGGCAGTACACACGACAACCCAAGACGTCATTAGATCGACGGGAAAGACTGAAGAGTTACAGCCAGGTGACCTGCCTATTACCCAGATTGAAACTGTTCACACGTCCCAACATTGCATGAGTGACAGCTATGTGCGGCCGCAAGGCACGCGGAAGATCGTACAGGTTTGCAAGACCTTGTAACGATGATCACAGTCGCCTCGGGCAACGACACACCGTACGTCCGTTCACTGCCAGGCCTCCGTAGACATTCTGCAAGCAACTACGAATATCTGCGATGCTCTGTTCTTCCGACGGAAGAGATTCAATGACAGCTCTCTGTTTGCAACTCACCTCCGTTGCAGAAGCCATTTTTAGGGCTACTTTTAACGCCGCCACCTATCAGAACTTCATGAAACTACAGGCCGTAAATATTATATGATGTCCCACAACAAATTCCGCATCTTTTCAATCGAAACTTGCTGAGACCAATATGTATTGCATTACTTACTGAACGCCCCGAGTACATTAGCTGAGCTGCACATTACTGCACGTCATTTTGCCTGCTACAACTTGTACATCATGAGACATTTATTTAATTGTCATCGCCACTGCAGTGTCTGTAAAGGTTACCTGGTGTACGTTATCTAAGCAAGCGTTGGTCGTCATCGTTTAGACTTTGGTTGCATTTCAGAAGTAGACCATAACTATCTAGAGAGTACTCATGAACTTCAATCTAATCTACTATCATTCCAGTAAGTAGTACCGACGGAGCTGATTTTAACATTATACGTAAAAATCTTGTGTTATTCGCAACAGAAATTCAAACCACTGTGAAGGCAGTTATCTTTTTCTAAGAAAGCCTCACCAGATATTGTCATTCCGTCAAACTCCCTAGATGAAAGCATACGCTCATCAGCAAGAATGTTATGACGACCGACCTACTATCGATATAAACCCGTACACGTAATAGCAGCGTTACCTGGCGGGGAAAGACTGCTAGTCAGACACATACACGATCCATGTAGTATCGGTGAGCGTGCTGTCCGAGAAAGGGAAAGGCGTGCGATCTATTTGAGCCTGACCGAGGGCAGATTGTGATGGCCCGGAGGCTCGGCACGAACGTTTCGGAAACTGCACGACTTGTCGGGTGTTCGAGGAGTGCTCTGGTGAGGGTCTTCAACATGTGTCTAAACCAAAGTGCACCCATATCTAGACGTCGTGGAGTTGGACGGCCACGTTTTGTTACAAATGTCGGACGCCGAAGGCTGGGCAGACTCGAAAAACACGAAGGGCTGCGAACTGTGGTGGACCTGATATTAAACTTTAATGCTGGGCCTCCGCAGACGACAACCCACGCATTTGCCAAAGTTAGATCGGCAGCTACGGTTGAAGTGGGTATGTGACCATCCACACTGGACGCTGGCGCAATGGCAGAGCGCTGCGTGGTCCGATGGGTCTCCATATCTTCTTCACCATGGCGATGGAAGGACCCAAATTCGTCGTCTTCCACGGGAACAGCTCTTTGCACCTGTACTGCGGCAGGGAGACGGCGTGGCGCCGGCTCCATTACGCCCTGCCAACGTTCACGTGGAAGTCCATGGGTTCAGTGGAGATCGAGCAAGGCACCATGACGGCCAAGGAGTATTGTACACTGGTTGCACACCACGTACGCCACTTCGTGACGATCATGTTTCCCGAAGGCAGTGGCGATTCTCACCAAGGCAATGCCGCATGTAACTGAACAGTGGTAAAAATTGCTGTTTTGAAGAGCGCGCCGCAGCGCGTTGTGTGAAGCAGTCTCCCTCCGTTTCTGGCGGTGGCACCGATGTGGCAATCGCAGGTTTGGTGTCTCCCTCTGGTGGGAAAGGGGAAAGGTTGCCTGTTCACGTGCTTTTAAGGGGCGCTACGAGCTCACCAGTCGGTCAGTCTGGGTCAGTCTCTCGTCGCCAGCTTGCTCGTCTGTCTCTCGTCTGCATTTGTTAGGCAGTTTGTGTCTGTCTGTCGTTCGGAGTACTAGCATGTCTGTCGTTCGGATCAACCTTTAAAGCCGGCAAAATGAGAGTCTTTCCACTCCGTCAGTAAGAGAACTAAGGGAGTGGTCACCTGGTCGGGGCTTAATTCCGACATCTGAGTCTGCGCGTTAGGCCGCCAGTCTGCTCGAGTTTGCTCAGGCAATGGGCATTGGCGGTTGGATCGATCGGTTGGTCGGTCGCGCACTGAGACACAAGGTGACTTGTCCACCTTGTGCGTCGGCGTATGTGAGGTCGCCACGCGAGTCCAGTGGGTCGCGGCGTATAGCGAGGGGTAGTGACTTCACGGTCGACACGAGAGCAACAGGAGTCAACCCACGACATCGGTCTGGTGGGTGCGAGCTGCGACGCCGTGAAACGGGAGATCTGCGCGATGAAGCGGCTGGCAGCGGACGGTTCGCGAGAGCGATTTGGGGGTGCTGCGGCATGTCTTCGCGAGATATCGCAGTTTATTAGAAGTTAAGTGATTGGTGATATGTTGTTTCATTTACTTGTTAAATTCTACTTGTTTTCTTGGCGAGGTCACCAGCCGTTTTGCTTTGGGGTCGTCCCACCATTCTTCTCCGTTAGCCCACCCGTGGGAAGGTGGTTGTTTATAAATTGGGTGGTCTATTTTTCCCTTGTGGAGTATGGCCGGGTTAGAGCAACCTGCGGTGCGGCTTGTTCGGTAATCGCCCTATCAATCTACAGTACGTTAGTAGCTGCCTCTGTCATGTTTGTCGGATTTGGTGTGTTAACGAATTTATTGCTTGGAGTGTAACGGCCTAAAACCTGAAATATGTTTTGATCTTCGGAAACTTTGATATTATTTCCTATGATCTTGAGAGGCGGGCTCTGTGAACTGTAGAGTATCTTAACTATTGTTTGGCCAACCTTGCAGAATTTTATATAAGATTGCATTTCATGGGCTTTTATTTAAATGATCATTTTTATATATAAAGTTGGCACCCTTTCGCCGTAAGACTTTTCTTAGAAGTTAAAATCAAGATTCACCTTCGGTGGCATGGTTAATATTTTAATTGTTAGTGTTTTGTACTATTTCCATCCCTCATACTGGAGGGGTGCATAGTTTGTGTGCTTGTGTAAATTGTTAAAATTCTTAGTTTAAAGTTATCTGGTGTGTTGCAGATTTGCACCAGTGTAGTCTTTCAGAGGCTGTTGTATGCGGCAACTACGGCCGCGTCAAAAGGGAGCGGCAAGGTTCTCTGCCCGAAAGCTTATACAGTCAAAACTTATTTCCTTCTGCCTCTCAATAAATTGTAACTTTGATATTTAGAGACTGCTTTCTGATTACAATTTTAAATCTGTTTCTTTTAAAAAATGCCTTTAGGCACTATTAAAGTGAATACAATTCCCATTTGTTAAAAGGAATTTGGTTATGATTTGATCAGTTACTCCGTGGCAACTACTTCCATGCTTACATAGTATGATTAAATGCGTTAATGTTCTTGATGAATCGCTAGTAAATAAAATAAATTCTTAAGAATGTTCTTTGAAAATAAATCACGGTTCAGTAACAAGGCGAGGAGTAGTTCGAGGAAGACATTTCGCCAGATCTTAAACCCAACGAAAACATCTGGGATGTGACTGAACGTCACGTCAGAGCTCATTGGGACCCTCGCCGGAATTTGCGGCAGTTAGGTGACTTGTGTGGGCAGGTATGGTGCAAATCGTCCCAGCAACGTGTTTCCATTCCACGATGCGTCGCCGCTGTTATCCGTGCCAAAGGTGAACATACCGGTTATTGCGTAGGTGGTCATATCAGGATTAATGTTGAAAAATGTATGAACACAAAAAACGATACAGAATTTTTACAGGTTAAACAATGACAGTGTTTTCTCGATAAATTATTCAAAGTGACTGTATATATCTAGAATCTCTCATCAAAAACTTAGGAAAGCGTGATAAATAAATAAAGTGATGAATCATCCTTAGCCGAAGTGAAACGGTTAAACTCACTTATGTCTGGCAGAACTGCCCAATATTTAGAACAACAAAGGTGCGCTTCGTGAAATCATCAGTGTTCCCTGGAGCCTTCATCTATACAGCGAAAGCTGTTGATAGCTGCTGTACTGAAGCCTTCGAGATGTGGTGCCCGTGGACAGAAAGACGAACCAGTGTGTCCACTATAGAAGATCTAAGCATCAAAAAAAATGGTTCAAATGGCTCTGGTCACTATGGGACTTAACATCTATGGTTATCAATCCCCTAGAACTTAGAACTACTTAAACCTAACTAACCTAAGGACATCACACACATCCATGCCCGAGGCAGGATTCGAACCTGCGGCCGTAGAAGTCACGCGGTTCCAAACTGAAGCGCCTAGAGCTGCACGGCCACACCGGCCGGCATCTAAGCATCAAAAGAAATTTATCCTCCCATATCACTCAAAGACTCTTCTAGTTTCTTGGGTACATTTTGAGAACATGTGTTGTGTGAAAACGCCCAGGGTACGATCGCCCTTACTGGTGCTGAGCGGCCTGCGTGATAAATCAATGGTAACACCTGGTGGTCACCATGATATACGTGTATGATGTGGTAAAACCAAATGGGAAGTAGCTTAGCTCATCTCAGACAAAATAATCTACTACAGAAGATATGTTTATGATACAATCTTGCGTTTTAATGGTACAAACAATGAAATTGATACAGGGTGTTTCAAAAATGACCGGTATATTTGAAACGGCAATAAAAACTAAACGAGCAGCGATAGAAATACACCGTTTGTTGCAATATGCTTGGGACAACAGTACATTTTCCGGCAGACAAACTTTCGAAATTACAGTAGTTACAATTCTCAACAACAGATGGCGCTGCAAGTGATGTGAAAGATATAGAAGACAACGCAGTCTGTGGGTGCGCCATTCTGTACGTCGTCTTTCTGCTGTAAGCGCGTGCTCTTCACAACGTGCAAGTGTGCTGTAGACAACATGGTTTATTCCGTAGAACAGAGGATTTTTCTGGTGTTGGAATTCCACCGCCTAGAACACAGTGTTGTTGCAACAAGACGAAGTTTTCAACGGAGGTTTAATGTAACCAAAGGACCGAAAAGCGATACAATAAAGGATCTGTTTGAAAAATTTCAACGGACTGGCAATGTGACGGATGAACGTGCTGGAAAGGTAGGGCGACCACGTAAGGCAACCACAGAGGGCAACGCGCAGCTAGTGCAGCAGGTGATCCAACAGCGGCCTCGGGTTTCCGTTCGCCGTGTTGCAGCTGCGGTCCAAATGACGCCAACGTCCACGTATCGTCTCATGCGCCAGAGTTTACACCTCTATCCATACAAAATTCAAACGCGACAACCCCTCAGCACCGCTACCATTGCTGCACGAGAGACATTCGCTAACGATATAGTGCACAGGATTGATAACGGCGATATGCATGTGGGCAGCATTTGGTTTACTGACGAAGCTTATTTTTACCTGGACGGCTTCGTCAATAAACAGAACTGGCGCATATGGGGAACCGAAAAGCCCCATGTTGCAGTCCCATCGTCCCTGCACCCTCAAAAAGTACTAGTCTGGGCCGCCATTTCTTCCAAAGGAATCATTGGCCCATTTTTCAGATCCGAAACGATTACTGCATCACGCTATCTGGACATTCTTCGTGAATTTGTGGCGGTACAAACTGCCTTAGACGACACTGCGAACACCTCGTGGTTTATGCAAGATGGTGCCCGCCCACATCGCACGGCCGACGTCTTTAATTTCCTGAATGAATATTTCGATGATCGTGTGATTGCTTTGGGCTATCCGAAACATACAGGAGGCGGCGTGGATTGGCCTCCCTATTCGCCAGACATGAACCCCTGTGACTTCTTTCTGTGGGGACACTTGAAAGACCAGGTGTACCGCCAGAATCCAGAAACAATTGAACATCTGAAGCAGTACATCTCATCTGCATGTGAAGCCATTCCGCCAGACACGTTGTCAAAGGTTTCGGGTAATTTCATTCAGAGACTACGCTATATTATTGCTACGCATGGTGGATATGTGGAAAATATCGTACTATAGAGTTTCCCAGACCGCAGCGCCATCTGTTGTTGACAATTGTAACTACTGTAATTTAGAAAGTTTGTCTGCCTGAAAATGTACTGTTGTCCCAAGCATATTGCAACAAACGGTGTATTTCTATCGCTGCTCGTTTAGTTTTTATTGCCATTTCAAATATACCGGTCATTTTTGAAACACCCTGTACATTAGCAGCACATCTTAGCAAAATGCACAAAAATATTAAATTCATGGTTGAACATGAAACTAATAAATGCGTTAACTTTCGTGACCTGAAGATTTGCAATAGTAACCATAAACATCAATTTAGTATTTGCAGAAAACCTACCACCACAGATGTCAGTATTGACAACTCATCCTGCCACCCCCACCATCAAAAAATGGCACATGGTACACCAAATTAAAAAAGTACCAATGAGTGACACAGACCAAAAAAATGAAATCAATATAATTAAAACAGTTGCTCATAATAATGCATACAAACCAATAATAACAGAAAATCTCCACAACAAATTGCAAACAAAAACCACAGATTCACTTCACGGCAATCCACACAACATGCACTCCAAGCCAGATAAGTGTGCCACAGAAGCCAAACGTAATTATGCTGCTATCCCATACATAGGCCCACTATCATAACAAATAGCAACCTTATTTAAAAAGGAAAAATCAGATTTTCCACAAATAATAAATTACAACAAAAAGTAATCCATGATGTAAATATCTCCAAGAGTCCCTACTGTAAATCAGGAATATACAAACTCAAATGTGATACATGCCCAAAATTCTACATTGGACAGACAGGCAGAAGTTTTGAAGCTAGATACAAAGAAGACATTGATGCTTTAAGGCTAGGCAACTGGAACAAATCTCCATTTGGAGCCCATATTGCTGAAGAAAACCATTCAGTGAGAAACATTGACGACTCAAAAATTTCACATCTAGCAGAAAAAGGAGA
Source organism: Schistocerca americana (assembly GCF_021461395.2). Classification (NCBI taxonomy): domain Eukaryota; kingdom Metazoa; phylum Arthropoda; class Insecta; order Orthoptera; family Acrididae; genus Schistocerca; species Schistocerca americana. The sequence continues at coordinate 488,752,715 of NC_060126.1, read as the reverse complement.
CACAATGAATATATTATAAGAAATAGAAATACACACACGCAAAAAAGCACCCCAGACTATATTCTTAATGAACAAACCGAGTTAGCTAACACCCCTTTCCTGAAAAATTTCCAAAAATTATTTTCCACCCTCCAAAGCAAATAATATTCCTACGCCTATCTGCAGATCAAGTAGCAAATTTATATGTTGCTACAATACTCATGATGCTAAACGTATATAAATAATGTACTGTCTTACCTATACAGTACTCCACAAAAGGAACAATTTTATAATTAATGTAACAGTATTCACTCTAAAACCCACAAAATCGATGTCTCTCTGTACTAGTGTAAAAGGCGTTTCAGTTGCATAAGTGAATATATGGCCCTTTTCCATACATGGGACATCTTTATTATGTTACGATATATCATAGCATCTTTGACACTCATATGTTTGTAAGCACTTTGTATGTATCAAAACTTGTGGTACAAGTTAGAAATCTATTCTGTGACAAATCTAAGGCATTCAGTGAGAAAAAATTACTGTGCAACGATAAGAATGCAGTGGGGATGTATCCAGAACCGTTGAACGAAAACTATGAAAACAAACACTCCAAAGCGACATTTCACCTAAGTCACATCAACTGCAAATCTGTAACACAAACATTTGTGTGCATATAATTATGTATTATTTATATTTTAGGACAATTAATCTGTAAAAAAACGCACCACATGTTGTAATGGAAGCATGAAAACCGTCTGAAGATGAATCGTAATTATTTGAAACCCGTAATGGTACCTTTTGTATAAAGGAACTGAAAATAAATTCGTGGCTGGTTGCCATCTCAACACCACCAACTTTTGTCTTCAAATAACAGACACACTCTCCAGCCATGTCATCATATGACAAAACTTTCGAAATACTGGATTTACATTTTGAATAACTTGCATCTAAATAAATATTGGTACAGCTGGACCATAAACACTCTCTACCACACATTATTAAATACATAAACAAATTAAATAGGCATATATCAAAGGAATAGCAAGCAGAAGTAGGCCATTAGCCTAACGACTCAGTGCTTTCTAAAACACAGTAATTAATTGATCAATTTCTTCATGAATTGCATATATCGGATATAAACAAAGACATAGATGAATAAATATATTTATAAGCATGCTGATTCGGTTTGTTCGTGTAATTGTGGAGTACTTATGGCCTGACGCGATCAATAGTAGTTGGCCACTTTGACCTCCAATAACACATGCACTATTGAAGTGACATGCTTGTAATTCATACCAATATAGGTTTACACTAATAGTTTCTAAAGACACGCTGATCAACAAAATCGGATGAAGCGTTTAGACTTTGGAAATTCGTTGCTGGGTGTTACTTGTATAATTTATCTTCAGATACTAAACTTTAAACTAATAAAGATATTGAAAATCTGATTACACCATCAGAACCATCTTCCAAATAATGGAAATGTAGATGTTTCTTTTTGAGGTATCGTGATTCATCTGGCTACTATTAATTTCTATACGAACTGTGAAATATCTGCTATGCACAAAGTAGGCCATCCTTGGCACTCCCGGCATACAAGTCTGTTTCATCGATACAGGGTCACCAAGGAATTCCCAGTCACATGCTCGGCCTGGACCCTGGCTAACGTTCAGCAGCACGTGGTTGTTGCTGGGCCCCGGCTTGCCGAGCTGCCCATGTGCCCATGCTAACTCTGAACTTAGAATAATTTCACGGTGCCATAATTCGCCTGTTACCTCACAATACACACATCAAAAAAGATTTGCATCACCCCAGTTGCTGGAAATTCTGAAGATAGACGTTGACTGTGGATATTGTATCACAGACACAAACCCTTTGACTGTTCAGAGATGTCACTAAACACGACCAAAGATATAAATAACCATGCATGAGCAGCACCTATCAGATGGAGGGGGTTCGATAGCCAACCAGTTCCAGTCATTTCACCAGGAACGAGGTACACGGCCCATGTTGTATGTAGTTCAATCATGCCAAGACGGTCCATAATGCGGTTTGATCGCATCCGCGTTGTTACTTTATGCCAGGAAGGCTCTCAACAAGGGAAGTGTCTAGGCATCTCAGAGTGAACCAAGCGATGTAGTGCGGACATGGATCAGATACAGAGCGACTGGAACTGTCGATGACTTGGCTCGCTCAGGCCACCCAAGCGCTACTACTGCAGTGGATGACCGCTACCTAGGGATTATGGGTCAGAGGAACCCGAACATGTTGAATCATGCTTTTTGTGCAACCGCAGGACATCGTTTTATGACTCAAACTGTTTGCAATAGGCTGCTTGATGCATAACTTGACTCTCAATGTTCATTACGAGGTCCATCTTTGCAACCATCACACCATGCAGTGCGGTACAGATGGGCCCAACCACATGATAAATGGACTGCTCAGGATTGGCATCACGTTCTCATCACCGATGAGTGTCGCATATGCCAGACAATCGTCACATATACCAGACAATCGTCGAAGACGTGTTTGGAGGCAACCCGTTCAGGCTGAATGCCTTAGACACACTGTCCAATGAGTGCAGCGAGGTGGACGTTCTTTGCTGTTTTGGGGTGGCATTATATGGGGCCGACATACGCCGCTGGTGGTCATGGAATGCGCTGTAATGGCTGTACAATACGTGAATGCCATCCACCTACCGATAGTGCAACCACATCGCCAGCATATTGGCGAGGCATTCGTCTTCATAGACAACAATTCGTGCCATCATCGTGCACATCTCCTGCATGACTTCCTTCAGGATAACGACATCGCTCAACTACAGTGGCCATTGTATTCCCCAGACATGAATTATATCGAAGAAGCCTGGGATAGAGTGGACAGGGCTGTTTATGGACGATGTAACCCACCAACCATTCTGAGGGTGAGCCATGCTGACCACGGCTTATGTGTTGCTTTAAAACTTGGCTTTTACTCTGCGTTTGGTTTCCTGTGGTTTTTGCAGTTATGCCGTGGTTCTTCCTCTTTGTATGTGTGGCACCAGCGGTGTTTATGGATATTTGCACTGTATACCACCTTTGGTCTGGGTTTTAGAGTTCCCGCTTGGCGGTGTGTAGCCAGTCGGTAAGTTGGAGTGGATCAGCAAGCAAGTCTCCACGCGACGCAGTCGGCCGGGCCTGCTGGCGGTCTCTATGCAATGTCGGAGCGTGTGGGGCTCTGCTCCAAGTTCTACGAGGTTCTTGGCTCACCGACTCAGGACATGAAAGTAGTGTGGTGATTTAATTACCGAAGCCACGTGTATTCATGTTGTCCCCTTGGTTGGAGTTTCGCTGTTGGCGGTATTCCTGGGAGCAACAGCGAGTGCTGGGGTTGCTGAAGATTTAGCTGTCATGTGGTGGAATTAACTATATTTGTCGGTTTGAAATTCAAGTACACCAGCGGAATTTTCTGCCTCGTGGCCTTTAGTGTTCCAGTTACCTGTCCTGGTCGCTGACATAATTTCAAGCAGTGACCTCTCCTCACCCATTGTCGCTATCCAACATGGTGTGTAGTTTTTGACAGCATAATGTACTTTTGGTTGTGGGCGGCTATGCCTGTAAAGTTTTGGCATTGGAATTCTCGTATACTGGTCGGTGGTTAGCAAGTCGTCTTGTGGGTGGGTCCCCAACTGTCTTTTGGTTGCGTTGCCGGAGGATCGAGTATACTTGGCCCGACTTCTTGTCTCACCTAAGCGAACATTAAGATTTCAAGGTCAGACTGAGCCTTCTGGAAACTTCTGAGTGCCATTGCCTTTACTGCCTTTCTTCTTGGCGTTTAACTGTGTATTTTTAATAGCTCATAGCCGATGGTTGGAATTTTTATGGTTGTAATTGTGTTTTTAAAATCAAAGGCTTTCAGCCGTTTTAAAAGTAAGTTTTTCTAAATTGGGAAATTCTTACATTGTCTGAAGATAAAGCTTGGGCCTTCCGCCTGTTGAAAATTTATTGTATTGTTTTAAAGCATCGGCCTTCAACTTTAAGGATCTTACTTATCAAGTACTACCTTTTCGAAGATAAAGCTGTGGGCTTTCTGCCTGTTGAAAATTTATTGTAGTCTGTTGTTTTTAAAAGCTGCTTTAAGTTTTAAGGATCCTACTTATCAAGTATTACCTTTTGGAAGATAAGGCTGTGGAGTTTCTGCCTGTTTATTATATATATATATAGCAGTTATATTTCTGCCGTTTTAGAATTAAAGACGTTTTCTGTCCGTAGTCAATCTTAGAACTGGCGCTGTAATGTTTGGACAACTAAATAAGTGTTATGTTTGGAGTGTAACTGACAGACGCTCCTTCTGGCCCCCTTCCACAATTCCTACTACTTTTCCTGTCCTGCGGGTTTTAGTAGGGCGTCTCTGAGGGATCTTCGCCGAATCGCCTTTGAGGAGTGGAACAAACTGGACCAAGAGTTCCTTGATGAACTTGTGGACAGTATGCCACAACGAACACAAGCATACATCAATGCAAGAGGAAGTGCTACTTGGTATTAGAGGTATCGGTTTGTACAGCAATCTGGACCACCACCGCTGAAGGTCTCGCTGTATGGTGGTACAACAAGCAATGTCTGGTTTTCATGAGAAATAAAACGGGCGGAAACGATGTTTATGTTGATCTCTAGTCCAGTTTTCTGTACAAGTTCCGAAACTCTCGGAACCGAGGTGGTGCAAAATTTCTTTTGATGTGTGTAAATTCTGGGGTGTCTTCTACGGACATTTACAAGTGAACTATATAAGAGTTCTCCGTTCTACGTTGGCGTGGAAATGGGCTAGTAGAAGAAATGAAGGAAAATGTAAGGCAATTAATGCGTATAAAATGGGCTAACATCTAGTCCACGATTTGAAGAAGGACGTTAAAAAGTCGTTGAACTTCACACGTTATTCGATTGCTTCCGCAGCCCGTAAATAACTGTTTCAATACTCTTGCGCATTGTGACTGAATTACGAATTATCTTCCTCTTACATTGTGGCATTATATACGACGTGCAAAAAAAGCTAGTAAACTACGACAGAAATCTCTTACCGCTAATTCAGAGAATTTATGTCGATAATTGTACAATGGAGCAATTTGTCTTAATTTACGATTGTCGGACTTTCAAGTAAGACTTCCTCGTTTCCTGACATACTGTATTAATCACCGAGTGATTTATGAGTTGCTGTTCAACGGAGAAGCTCGATCTCGAGGAATTTCTGTCGGCATCTCCTTGTGCTCTGCTCAAGTCACTGTGTTTTCTTCCTTTCCTACAGTGTCCTGCTGTCACATTCCTAATATTCTTCGTGTACGTAAACATCGAACGAAACTACTATTCTCAGATCCTTTGCAGGGTACAGAGCAAGTATCATTGTCAACATTTTTTTTTTTTTTTTGCTGCTAATAAACTGGAACGAATGGGAGCCGGAAAGCTTAAAAACATTGTATTTTTTTTAAGGCTCTTTGCCTGAATCGGTACAAATGGGACCCTTATAGAATTGCTTTATTGTCCGTCTGTCTTTCTGACTACCCTAATGTTAAAAAACTTCATACCAAGGCCTACAGTCTCTTGCCGGTGTCAAACATTGAAGCTTCTAAGGCAATGCATTCAAAAGATATGGTCATTTATGTCTCAGACTTCGATAAACGAAAACTCATTCACCAAAAGCTATAGGTACTTCCCATTGTCCTAGAACCACGAAATTTGGCAAGAAGTAGGGCTCCATAGTGCTACAAAAAGGAGAAACACGCGAAAATTGTGAAATTGTAATTCTATAAACGAGTCAGTTTTTTTTCCGCAGCCCGTTGTCAAGCGTTAACGTTCTCGCTTCCCGAGCACGGGGTCCTGGGTTCGATACCCGGCGTTGTCAGGGATTTTCAACCGTCCCGAGGTGACTGGATGTTGTGTCGTCCTCATCATCATTCATCCCTGTTACGGTCGGAGGAAGGCAACGGCAAACCGCCTCCATTAGGACCTTGCCTAGTAAGGCGGTGTGGGTCTCCCGCATCGTTCCCCTATGCTCTGCCAAGAAGCATGGGACTTCATTTCCATATTTTTTTTTTCAGACTGTCAGTCCGACCATCTGTTAAGACCCGTTTTTCTCAGGAACAGGTTGAAGTATCATGTTAAAATTCATGTCACGTACTGATATCTATATTCTCTTGGATTCTCTTGGCTGTGTAAGATATTGCAGCTTCGAAGTCAATGCAGTCAAAAGATAAGACCCCTTACGTCACAAATTTTGATACTCGAAAAGTCACTCATCAAACCCTATAGCGTACTTCCCATTGACCTAGATCCGTGAAATTTGGCAAGAAGCAAGGTTTGACGAGTAAAACTAAAGGAAAAAAATCCTAAAATTGTGAATTTCTATAATATGTAATTATATCATACGAAAATTTTTTTGTCGCTTACTGTCCGGTTGTCTGTCTGTCCGTCCGTCTATTGTGGTTTTTTCTCTTGAGGAATGAGTAGAAGTATCAAACGTACGTTTATATCATATAATACCTTAGCTTTGTATTATCTGTAAGATTCTAGGTCAGTGCAGTGGAATGAAACGGCCATTTATTTCTCATAGTTTGACAGTCGCAAACTTACTCATAAAAACTCGTAGTGTCTTTCCCATTGGCCTAGAATCAAGACAACTGACAAGACAAAAGGATTCGTAGTACAAATAGAGAGGAAAACCGAAGTTGTCGATTGCTAATTATATCATACGACTTTCTTTTCATTCGTTATTGACTGTCTCTATTCGTTGTCTGTTAAGATGCATTTTTAGACGAATAAAGTTGAAATTTATATGACATACTAAGTCTGCGATTCCTTGGTGGTATAAAAATGTTAGCCTCCTAGATTAGATTAGATTAGGTTAGATTAATACTAGTTCCACGGATCATGAATACGATATTTCGTAATGATGTGGAACGAGTCGAATTTTCCAATACATGACATAATTAGGTTAATTTAAGAACGTACTTAAGTTAATATAACAACTTTATTTTTTTGTGTTTTTTTCTTTATTTTTATTTTATTTTTATTTTTTTATTTTTTTTATATTTTGGTTTTGTTTTTTTTTTCTTTTTTTTTTCTTAATTTATATCTAAAAATTCCTCTATGGAGTAGAAGGAGTTGTCATTCAGAAATTCTTTTAATTTCTTCTTAAATACTTGTTGGTTATCTGTCAGACTTTTGATACTATTTGGTAAGTGGCCAAAGACTTTAGTGCCAGTATAATTCACCCCTTTCTGTGCCAAAGTTAGATTTAATCTTGAATAGTGAAGATCGTCCTTTCTCCTAGTATTGTAGTTATGCACACTGCTATTACTTTTGAATTGGGTTTGGTTGTAATAACAAATTTCATAAGAGAGTATATATACTGAGAAGCTACTGTGAATATCCCTAGATCCTTAAATAAATGTCTGCAGGATGATCTTGGGTGGACTCCAGCTATTATTCTGATTACACGCTTTTGTTCAATAAATACTTTATTCCTCAGTGATGAATTACCCCAAAATATGATGCCATATGAAAGCAATGAGTGAAAATAGGCGTAGTAAGCTAATTTACTAAGATGTTTATCACCAAAATTTGCAATGACTCTTATTGCATAAGTAGCTGAACTCAAACGTTTCAGCAGATCATCAATGTGTTTCTTCCAATTTAATCTCTCATCAATGGACATACCTAAAAATTTGGAATATTCTACCTTAGCTATATGCTTCTGATTAAGGTCTATATTTATTAATGGCGTCATACCATTCACTGTACGGAACTGTATGTACTGTGTCTTATCAAAATTCAGTGAGAGTCCGTTTACAAGGAACCACTTAGTAATTTTCTGAAAGACAGTATTGACAATTTCATCAGTTAATTCTTGTTTCTCAGGTGTGATTACTATACTTGTATCATCAGCAAAGAGGTCACTGCAGTCACAAGATACGGCCCTTTATGTTACATATTTTGATATTCACAATCTCCCTCATCAAAACCCATAAGGTACTTCCCGTTGATCGGGAATCGCGAAATTTGGCAAGAAACAGGCATTCTCAGTGTAGGTAAAAGAAATACAAAAATCTGAAAATTAATACTTGTCAAATACATCATATGAAAAAAATTTTCTTACAGCATTTGTTACCCGACTTCAAACTTAGAAGAATACAGAGGTAGACTGCTAATATCATATGCTGCATTTAAATACACACATCAATAAAAGCGTTGCCTCAGCGCGGTTCTAGGACTTCCTGACATTTTACATAAAAGTGGAAGACATACAAAAACAACATTTCAGCCCTCTTTAGCGCCCATGAAAACAAAAAGTACAAATTCTACAGTAATAATGTAAACTTTCTGAATTTGTGTTCCAGATGGCAGCATAGACCAGTACCTTTAATATCCGACAACAGGTCCACTTGCATTGATGCATGCCTGTACTTGTCGTGGCATCCTGTCCACACTGAAGACACTGTTGGTCCGTATTGTGCCACTTCGCCGGCCATCCTAATCTAGCGATTTCGTTATCATGAAGGAACGCATTCATAAGATGTGCACGACGAGTGCTAAACTGTTGCCCATTAAAACTAATCCGTCCCCGAAATGCTGCCGATAAGGTTGCACTATTGCACTATATGTCGGAGGATGTCATCCTATCTTATAGTTGTTTGATTGCCTTCAGCGACCACCAGTGGAGTGCGTTGGACCAACATAATACCACCCCAAAACATCAGAGCACCATCACCTTGCTGCACTCGCCGGGCAGTGTGTCTAAGAAGTTCAGGATGACCAGATTACCTCCAAAAATGTCTCCGATGATTGACTGGTTGAAGCCATATGGTGCTCTCGTCTGTAAATAGGTCCTGATACCAATCTTGGAAGAGTCCGTTCAGCATGTTGTTTGGCCCATGTTTACCAAGCTGCGCTGTATCCTGGCCTCAGTGCTGGACCTCTTCATGGACGCTGGGAATGAAGTCTATGCCGTACAGTTTGAGTCGAAACGCGACGTCATGTAGCGTTTTTCTTACTGTACCTCCGAGCTGAAATCCATAAGTAACGGTCGTCGGCTGCAGTAGCAGCCTTTGGACGCCCTGAGCGGGCAAGTCATCGACAGTTTCTATATTTCTGTGCCTGAGACATGACCGAACAGCACAGCTTTGATTCACTCTTAAGACCTCCCTTGGTAACAGCCCTTCCTGACACCGTGGAAAAATGCTGATACGATGCCTTTCGGGCATTTCAGAACTACAGACAACACAAATGGTGTGCTTCCATCCCGATGTTTTGACTGGAACTGATCGCCTACGCATTTAGTCGCATAGGCACTGCGCCTGCATACATGATTATATCTTTGTGTCGGTTCAGTGACTTCTACGAACAGTCCAAAGGACTGTGTCAGAGATACAATATACAGTGTTTAGGAGAGCTTGGAACCGAGGTGATATAATACTTTTTTACGTGTGTAAGTTCAAGAGATTTGACATACAAAAATCGGAGGCATTGCTTTTAAGCACGCCCTCGTAGATAGCTTTACCGTAGGTGCAACGGCAACTGGTGCGTACCTATGAAGAGGCCAGACCAACCTATGTTTCTTGAAGAGGAACAGCGGCTTTTTCAGTAGCTGCAAGGGCAATACCGTGTCTGGCCCATATGGCCCTGCTATATTGGAACTGCGAACGGCTGAAAGCTACGGGTAACTACACACTCCATTTTCCTGGGCCATGTAACTCTGTGTCTTAATAATGGCGTCCCCGTCTGCAAAATAGTTTGAAAATACACGCAAAGACAAAGGAAACCGGAAATCAGTAGACGTGATGTACATCTACAGACAAACAAATGATTACAGTTTTAGACAAATTGAGTAAGTCATGTCACTGACCCTCTTCTGCTCCTTACACAAGCAGTTATTCAACTTGGCACTGACTGGCTGGTAGAGTTGTCCTCTTAAGGAATGTTGTTGTTGTTGTGGTCTTCAGTCCTGAGACTGGTTTGATGCAGCTTTCCACGCTACTCTATCCTGTGCAAGTTTCTTCATCTCCCAGTACCTACTGCAACCTACATCCTTCTGAATCTGCTTAGTGTATTCATCTCTTGGTCTCCCGCTACGATTTTTACCCTCCACGCTGCCCTCCAATACTAAATTGGTGATCCTTTGATGCCTCAGAACATGCCCAACCAACTGATCCCTTCTTCTAGTCAGGTTGTGCCACAAACTCCACTTCTCCCCAATCCCATTCAATACCTCCTCATTAGTTATGTGATCTAACCATCTAATCTTCAGCATTCTTCTGTAGCACCACATTTCGAAAGCTTCTATTCTCTTCGCCGGCCGCGACGGCCGTGCGGTTCTAGGCGCTCCAGTCCGGAGCCGCGCTGCTGCTACGGTCGCAGGTTCGAATCCAGCCTCGGGCATGGGTGCGTGTGATGTCCATAGGTTAGTTAGGATTAAGTAGTTCTAAGTTCTAGGGGACTGATGACCACAGCAGTTGAGTCCCATAGTGCTCAGAGCCATTTGAACCATTTTCTTCTATTCTCTTCTTGTCCGAACTATATAACGTCCATGTTTCACTTCCATACATGGCTACACTCCATACAAATATCTTCAGAAACGACTTCCTGACGCTTAAATCTATACTCGATGTTAACAAATTTCTCTTCTTCAGAAACGCTTTCCTTGCCATTGCACGTCTACATTTTATAGCCTCTCTACTTCGACCATCATCGGTTATTTTGCTCCCCAAATAGGAAAACTCCTTTACTACTTTAAGTGTCTCATTTCCTAATCCAATTCCCTCAGCATCACCCGACATAATTCCATTATCCTCGTTTTGCTTTTGTTGATGTTCATCTCATATCCTCCTTTAAAGACACTGTCCATTCCGTTCAACTGCTCTTCCAAGTTCTTTGCTGTCTCTGACAGAATCACAATGTCATCGGCGAACCTCAAGGTTTTTATTTCTTCTCCATGGATTTTAATGCCTACTCCTAACTTTTCTTTTGTTTCCTTTACTGCTTGCTCTATATACAGATTGAATAAGATTGGGGATAGGCTACAACCCTGTCTTACTCCCTTCCCAACCTCTGTTTCCCTATCATGTCCCTCACCTCTTATAACTGCCATCTGGTTTCTGTACAAATTGTAAACAACCTTTCGCTCACTGTATTTTACCCCTGTAACCTTTAGAATTTGAAAGAGAGTATTCCAGTCAACACTGTCAAAAGCTTTCTCAAAGTCTACAAATGCTAGAAACGTAGGTTTGCCTTTACTTAATCTTTCTTCTAAGATAAGAATCATGAAAGAAGGTTGTATACATGGAAGAAGCCTTGAGATACTAGAAGGTATCAGATAGATTGTATAATGGTAAGACAGAGATTTAGGAACCAGGTTTTAAGCTGTAAGATATTTCCAGGGGCAGATGTGGACTCTGACCACAATCTATTGGTTATGAACTGCAGATTAAAACTGAAGAAACTGCAAAAAGGTAGGAATTTGAGGAAAAGGGGCCTGGATAAACTGACTAAATCAGAGGTTGGACAGAGTTTCAGGGAGAGCATAAGGAAACAATTGACAGGAATGGGGGAAAGAAATACAGTAGAAGAAGAATGGGTAGCTTTGAGGGATGAAGTAGTGAAGGCATCAGACGCTCAAGTAGGTAAAAAGACGACCGCTAGTACAAATCCTTGGGTAACAGAAGAAATATTGAATTTAATTGATGAAAGGAGAAAATATAAATTGCAGTAAATGAAGCAGGCAAATAGGAATATAAACGTCTCAAAAATGAGATCGACAGGAAGTGCAAACTGGCTAAGCAGCCATGGCTAGAGGACAAATGTAAGGATGTAGAGGCTTATCTCACTAGGGGTAAGATAGATACTGCCTACAGGAAAATTAAAGAGACCCTTGGAGAAAAGAGAACCACTTGCATGAATATCAAGAGCTCAGATGGAAACCCAGTTCTAAGCAAAGAAGGGAAAGCAGAAAGGTGGAAGGAGTATATAGAGGGTCTATACAAGGGCGGTGTAATTGAGGACAATATTATGGAAATGGAAGAGGATGTAGATGAAGATGAAATGGGAGATATGCTAATGCGTGAAGAGTTTGACAGACCACTGAAAGACCTGAGTCGAAACTAGGCCCTGGGAGTAGACAACATTCCATTAGAACTACTACAGCCTTGGGAGAGCCAGTCCTGGAAGAACTCTACCATCTGCTGAGCAATATGTTTGAGACAGGCGAAACACCATCAGACTTCAAGAAGAATATAATAATTCGAATCCCAAAGAAAGCAGGTGTCGACAGATGTGAAAATTATCGAACTATCAGTTTAATAAGTCACAGCTGCAAAATACTAACGTGAATTCTCCTAAGGAAAATACTGCCAAATTCTGTCCACTTGGCGCGTTAGGTTTTCAGAATTCCGGGATGGTTCGAGGGCACTGCCCATAATGCTCCAAACTTTGCTGTTGTGGAGATATTCTTGCGAACTTTCTGGCCAAGGCAGTGTTTGGCAAGCACGGAGACAAGCAGTGGAAACTCTCGCCATGTGCGGGCAGGAGTTATCTTGCTGGAAACGTAATCCCGGGAGACTTGCCGAGAGGGGAAATAAAACGGGACGTAAATAACGTCGACATATTGCTTTGTTGCAGGAGTGCGGCGGATAATGACCGACGGCGTACTTCTTTGAAAAGGACTAATGAATTGTCTTCTAGTCCAGTAACGGCATCACGAAAAAGGATCTTTGCTTGCAAAAAATGAGCTAGAAGATTCTACGTTTTTATGTTGTTAATGTAGTTGAGAGTACGTAGAATCTAAAATTTTCGACCTTGGAAACCCTCAGGGCAAAGTTGTCTGCAAAGAAACAAGAAATTTTGGCATTTTTTTCCGATTTCCGCCTGTTACTCAGAAACTATGCAAGCTACTGGAAATGTTACCATTATCAAAGCGAAAGAGCATTAAATTTTGCGTCTAATGGACTTTATGTCAAAAGCAATGCAGTAGTGAGTTGTCGAGGTTCGGGTATTTTTGATAACTTGGCTATAGCTTCGGTTGCAACGTCTGTAACTCAAAAAGGTGTACTCCAAATGAAAAATGTCAAGTTACCAAAGTTGTAGAGCATTAAATTCCATGTTACAAAAGCATCTAGTTTTCCAGTTTTAGACATTATAAAGCGGTCGTACACTTGAAATCCAAAGTAATTTTATTTTGTTGTTTCTTGTAAGCCAAAGCTGTTCATTGAAATTAAACTTCCAATAGAAAGGCATTTTTCTGCCCTACCTTCGGGTGTAAAAGTATCTACAGGTCTCCCTCGATTGAAATGCCGTAAATAGGTTAGGCTGCCGTCCTCTTCCTTTCTTTTGTATTGTTTGCACTGTTAGCCGCGTTCAGTCTTCCAGTGTGTTGCAGACTTCTCGTTTCTTCGTTTGAATTTACTTTTTTTGTGCGGTCAGTGCATTTAAAACGAGTACTCCAGATCGTACAGAGATGTGTTTTATATGAGACGGCAGTTTCGCAGATGGTTATGTGGTTGAATTGAACCAGAAAGGATTGGAAACGTTACTACAATCTAGTAAGGATAGGAAAATCGCAGCACATCGTACGTTATGAATTGGTCTGGCTGTAGCTGAAGTGCACAGTACTTGTCAGAAGAAGTACACTAACATGAAACTCATTAGATCGTCTTTGACAAAAGGCCCTGCATCGTCAATGCCGAATGTTCGATCATACAAGAATTATTTGACTTAAATACACACTGCTTTTATTCTGGAGGGTAAATTGAGAGTAATTGGGAGGAACTTAGCAGACTTCCCTATGGAAAGCGGAATAATGCTCATAAAGTGATGAAACTTGTATTAAGACGTACTGTTATTTGGCTAGCTGAAAGGTCAAATGATGACAGGGCTCGTGAAGTACTGAATCGAACCCGTGATGCGGACTTTTGTGCTATAGATGTTCAGTATCATTGGTTTTGCCAGAGGGATTTTTACCAGCCAATCGTGGGTGCAGGAAAACAAGGAAGTCCTTGATCCACACAGAAATATGAAGTACTGGAAATGATTTCTTCTTAAATCAAATAATCAGATGTGTGCTAGTTTACTTTGCGAGAGTTAAAGGACCAAATCACGAATGTCTTCGAGGCACATATAACCCCTTCTCTTCCGGAAGTATGGTTAAGATATAGTGATTGTTCAGAGACATAAAAAAACACAAAATTGCGTTTAGAAAGTACAGTTTATAAAATACTGTCCGACAGTCTCTGTCATAGCAAGCTATCGATCCACGAGAAGGGCGTCTGAGAATTGTATGGGCTGTTGCAAATATACTTCAAAATGGTTCTAATGGCTCTGAGCACTATGGGACTTAACTTCTGAGGTCATCAGTCCCCTAGAACTTAGAACTACTTAAACCTAACTAACCTAAGGACATCACACACATACATGCCCGAGGCAGGATTCGAACCTGCGACCGTAGCGTTCGCGCGGTTCCAGACTGCAAATATACTTCGTGAGGACATCCGTACTCAGGCGTGTGATACAGTAGACCCATATGATTACTTCTTGTCAGATATCCAACGAGTGATCCTTGAATAATTGCTTCATTTCTGTGAGTCGTTGAGTCTGATAAACAAACGAGGAACCCTAGATAAACACAAAAAGTGTGTTGCTTGGTGCTATCAAACATGCAGTGATTTCTGCTGTAAGGCCACTATCATTTCTATCATCATTATTGTTTGGGGTCAGTATATTCATGTAAAAAAGGTTCGGTTGCAGACTTATTGTCGGAACTCTTAGTGAAACTGGATTCATAGTTCCATATATGGAAGAATTCCTATTTGACGTCCTCTATTGCACGACCTGAACATTCTAACGTAACTGTGAAGTATTCATCCTGTTCGACTTTGATAACGCCGATTTTAACATGTACGCGGCTGATGAACTGCATACTTTCCATTCCATGGGACCAATCATGGCAGTGACTCCCTACACAGCTAAAACATCTGATAATAGCATTGATCAGAAGAGACAACGTTTTCAGCCGGCCGGTGTGGCCATGCGGTTCTAGGCGCTTCATTCTGGAACAGCGTAACCGCTATGGTCGGAGGTTCGAATCCTGCCTCGGCCATGGTTGTGTGTGATGTCCTTCGGTTAGTTAGGTTTAAGTAATTCTAAGTTCTAGGGGACTGATGACCATAGATGTAAAGTCGCATAGTTCTCAGAGCCATTTGATCCATTTTTAGATAACGTTTTTGTCTACATCTGGTGACCTCAGTTGATCACCTCAATAAGTAAATGGTGTTGGCTTAAACAGAATTATTGTAAAGGATCTTAATTACTAAGACACTAAGTGCTTGAAGTATCGTTCTTTGGGTATGATATTCTGTGGCCTCATGGAAAGTGGAAGAAATTCACTGATGTGTCAAAGTGGAAGGGATTCTTGGAAGAAGCCGATAGTCGGTTCCTTCAAAAATAATGTGGCTCCCATTTTCAAATTATCTTCCAACTTTGTTCGACACAATATCTTTATACTTCTTTTAACAATGTTGAAAAAACGCATAAAAACGTGTTTATTCACTTTCCATCAGCCACTTTATCTGACAGCGATGGATATTCTAAAAGCGAAGGCAGTAAAACATGTCGTCGTTGTACGATTAGGTTGGCTCCACCTTCTAATGTCCTTCTTGGGATGCATCGATATAATAATGTTTGGGAGTGACTTGAGAGAATTACTGTCCGCTATATTTGCTGAAAACAGTTTAGATGAAGTTTTGAGTGGTTATCTGTACGCTCGAGCAGTAAGAGTTCACTGAATGGTTCTCATGATATTGTCATATTACATCTTTCAGGAGGCTGACTTCGAAGAAGAAGTAACGAAAACAATTGAGGAGCTGTTGCTCCCCGTAACAGACAATCAGTATTCAAATACCATGGAAACGATGGTTACATACTTGTTATAACTAAGTTTGATAATATGATTTGCAGCATTGAACCAAGAGGAAAAACAACTGAATTACGGGTGCAATATTATCGCATGGTTACGCTCACAGAAGAGCTCATTGAAGCTGAGCGTACTGGAAACTGGAATCTGCTTTTAAACGGCATTAAGAAGATACTACCATACTTTCATGCTGCTGATCATTATTTCCTCTAAGCTAAAGGTGTTCACCTTAACTTACAAGAGATGCTGACATTGGAAGACAGAATGGATGCTGCTGAATTCACCAAATTTACAACATAAGCGAAGTGATAAATTTTGGTATGGTGTATGGCCTGATATGACAAGAGAGCAACGTTAATGATGACAAAGAAAGTGAAAGGCGGTTCAACTCACGGGCGTGGGATTCCAGAAA
Organism: Schistocerca americana; assembly: GCF_021461395.2. NCBI lineage: Eukaryota > Metazoa > Arthropoda > Insecta > Orthoptera > Acrididae > Schistocerca > Schistocerca americana. The sequence continues at coordinate 488,736,397 of NC_060126.1, read as the reverse complement.
CTGTGCCCACAAAGTGGACTTCCAGGATGGACTCCATACAGGATGTTTGTCAAAAAATGGAAGAATTTGGAGTAGGGGAGCAAAGCTTGCACTGGTGCAGTCTGTGTTGTTGCCAAATTTATTCAAGGTGGTGGCTCTTCTTGGCTGCCCTCCACCTCCTCTCCCCTGGTATGTAGACATGGTAATGTCGCAATCTAATTGGCATAGAAATTAATTAAATTGCTATGCAAATTAATTAAATTAATTATGCAGATTTATTAAATTCAAAATGGCGGTAAATTAAAAAAAGAAGGTATTTCAAAAATTGTGGTAAATTCAAAATGACGAGAATTTCAAATTTTGGATATCTTGTTCACAACACCACCACCGGAGGACACTGTTGGACTCCCACACCTCCCACTTCCACTCTCCCCTTCCCTACTTCCTGACTTGTGTACTGGGAAGAGAAATCCTCAGTCTAGCAGAGCTGCTGGAGAGGAAGGTATTTATTTATTTATTTATTTTGAGGGAAAAGCTCGACTGTGGTTGTGGAAAGTGCATGCATTGGCAACTACATATTCTGATGACATATAATTATATGGACCAAAAAAATTACATCAATATCATAGGAAATAAAACCAGATTCCTCCTTGGAAGCTGACACCAAAACAAAAACTGACCCTCTCTGAGCACATCATGAGAAAGCGTGATTCACTGGAAAGGATCTTAATACTGGGGATGCTTGAAGCCACGAGAGGAGGGCGACAAAGGATGAGATCGATCAGTGGCAGCAGAAAAGAATGGCTTCCAACCTGGAATGTGCAGGAGGAAGTGCAGGACAGAAGAAACTGGAATGTGTCAGTTCATTGGGGTTATGAAAAGTCAGAATCGACTACACAAACAGAGAGAGATGATGAATTTTGTTTTTCGTGTTTTATCTCGTTATCACTTTTTGTCTCATTTCAAACAGATTCAATATATATATTAGAAACATGATTTTCATGCATTCCTAACTAGCACTCTCTCAGGGGCTCCTCTTTCTTTTATGATTACTTGACTTATACAGAAAAGTGTCCCCTTTCCTACAGCAACAATTTCAAAACATCATTTGAAATCAAAATAAGGTCACCATATTACATCTAATTTGCCTTTGTAACAATAACTTTACAAATCCCGAAGACAGTAAGAGGACGATGCAGTTGATTGGTTAGGAGCAGAATGTGGCAGTCAGTGTGAAGGATATGGTAAACCAATGTGTATTATGTGTTTTACATTAATGTTTTCGTTCCATGTAATTTCTTGATGGTAACACTGATTTCAAATATATTACATTTTCGGCCAGTGTTTGGCCAAAGAATATAAAATGTTTCCATTTGTTTGGGCCATTAACGATGTGTCTCATGGAAGACATTTTGAGGACGATGAAGGGGTGCTTCACACAGTGCAGCACTGGCTCCGCCACAAGGACAAGGATTTGTACCGACAGGGCATACACACCCTTGTGTCGCGCTGGAGGAAGGCCATAGAATGGTATGTGTAGATGAAACACCATTCCATTGTGTGTGTAAATCTCATTACGTTGAATAAAGAATTATTGAAGAAAAAAAATGTGATGCACTACTTTCTGCGCAACCCTCGTACATACCACATTTGTTATACAGTGTGTCCATAAATTATATCCTGATTTCAACGTTAAACATTAATTTCTCAGTCAATATTTCCGCCACATCGCCACAAGGAGCACTGTATGATATATATACTATCATGAAAATAACTCCACCCCGCCCCCCGCAGGAGAAAGCTCAGTGTGTTGTGTAGCTAGCAGAAACCAGTCACTGATTACTGTGCAGCAAAAGTTTGTGTCCCATTATGGAAAGAAAGCACCTGGTATCAAGTTAATCAGTACATCGATGAAACCTTTTTAGCACCAGGATCGGTTCAGAAGCAGAGAAGCAGCAGTGGATCATAGGTTTCGGAGGAAACTGTGTAAGCTGTTCAAACCACATTCACAAGGTCGCCACAGAAATCTATCAGACAAATTTAGTGGTGCTTCAAGTGCCAAAGAGTAAAGTGCATATAGATTTTCATGAAGTCTGCGTATGCATACACAATCAAATTTTGTTGAGGCATTAAAACCAGATGATCTACCAGAAAGTGAAAAACTTGCAGTGGACATGCAGAACCTCTTGGATAAGGATAATTATTTCTTGAATAGCATGTGTTTTTCCGATATGGCTTCATTTCATGTTTGTGGCTCAATTAACTGCCATAATGTATGGATGTGAGGATCAGAAAATCTTCAATTCGTATGACAGCACATTCAGAACAGTCCAGAGGTTAATGGCTGGAGTGGGTTAATGCATGATCGAGTGATTGGCCCATTTTCCATCCTTGAAAGCCCTGTAAATGGATATGTTTACGTAGATGTGTTGGTGAATAATGCTGTTCCCCATGTATAGGGTATGCAACACACTATCATCTTTCAGCAAATTGTTCCCCCCATTGGGATCTGGAAGTCCATGATTTTCTTAGTAGGAGGACTGGCAGAGATGGCCCAGTTCCATGGCCCCTGAGATAGCCTGACATTACCCTCTCATCTTTCTTTCGTTGTGGGTATGTGAAAGATACTGTGTACAGAGTAGCAGTTCCTGATAATGTGACTTTACAACAACTCTTCAGAGGTGCCATTGGCACAATCACACAAGACATGTTGCAGAGTGTGTGGCACGAGATTGCATACCAGCTGAATATTTTGCTTGTTAACAGGGTTGCACATGTAACAGTAGTTTAAATGTTATGTGAGAACAGTATTAGCCTGCCAAATGAACCTGCTTTGCAGGTTAACTTCCATGTCAGAGTTAAAATACAGTATTCTGTTAATGGACTTGTAGGCTGCCCTGTGTGGCAGGCATGTTGTGCTGGAGTAGTATCAGTCGGCCTCATTGATGTGCTTTCTGTGATGGGCTGTTTGTCATAGGCAAATAAATAATTTTCATCCCTCTGATGTGTAGCTTGCCCTGCATTACAGATGTGTTGTGGGTGTAGTATCGGCTGCTCTATCGAACTGTATTGCAGAGGCTACACATACCAGTGACCGGGGACAGGTTGAAATGGATAGAGGAGGAGTATAAAGCGACGGCGAGGAGGAAATAAACAGAGAGAGAGGAGGAAGTGGAGATGCATGGGGTAGGTGGAAGGCATAGAGGGGTGGTAGGCAATTGGAAAAAGAAGTTGTTGAGGTGGAGATGAAGAGAGAGGAGGAGGAGGATATGGTCAGAGGGAGGGAGTGGAGGAAATAAGGAAAGAGAGGGGGAGGGGGAGGTGAATAGAGTGTGGAGGAGCAGGTAGACAGATAGAAGTTGGGGAACGACGTCGACAGCCAGACGAAGAAGCAAACAAAGAGAGGAGGAGGAGGAGGTGGAGGAGTTGTGTACAATATACATGCCAACCGCATATGAGGGTCAAGTGTTATGGATAAGACTAGTAACGACAATAAAATGTAATTTAAAAATATCTGCGAAGAAAAGAAAATCTAGGGTCTTTTGTGGAAAAGAATATCTTAGAACTAAATTCATTATCGAGAATAACATATTAGAACAAGCTTATATATTCAGCCACCTGGGCTGTTATATCTCTCTTGTTCATGATAATGATCCTTAAAAGAAACTACAATATAAAGTACATTTGTTTGGTGTGTTTAAGTGAACGGTCCTGAACATAACCAAGAGAGAGACATAACTTAAATTTAATAATTCTCCGCGGATCCGAAGTATGAACTTTAACGACCAAACAATTACAGAGAATTAAAGGGGCAGAAATGAAACTTCTAAGACCTTTGGTTAGGTAAAAATTCGAAGATTATAAGAGAAACCTGAGATGTTTCGAGAATAGTGGAAAAGATCAAACAGTACGAAAAGGGTTGGCATGACCTATACCACATATTGATCAAAGTCGAATGCCAAGGAGAACTTACGACTACACATAAAATGGTATAAGAAGTATGGGATGACCAGGAAGACGATGGTACGACCACCTATAAATTGCCTGGTTACGGAATCCGTGTAAATGTACTTAATGATGATAATGATTTGGTTAGTATGATAAATAGCACTGCACAAAGTTTTTTGTTGTGGTGGCAGAAGAGCCAACACCGTGTTACTAGAGGAGGCCGAAATGCACGCGTTTTAGATCACGCAGGCTGGCGTGAGGAGGGAAGAACTATACTGACGTGAGGTCTGGAACATGACAAGGAATTAGAATTCAGAAAGCGGACGTAATTAATTTGATTCTTTACTTTAATCCATTAATGATGAACGTCGCTCTCGAAGGTACGTGATTCACAATATCAATCTCAATTGTGACTGAATATGGCGCCTTGCTAGGTCGTGGCAAATGACGTAGCTGAAGGCTATGCTAAACTGTCGTCTCTGCAAATGAGAGCGTATGTAGTCAGTGAACCATCGCTATCAAAGTCGGCTGTACAACTGGGGCGAGTGATAGGGAGTCTCTCTCAGGACCTGCCGTGTGGCGGCGCACGGTCTGCAATCACTGATAGTGGCGACACGCAGGTCCGACGTATACTAACGGACCGCGGCCGATTTAAAGGCTACCACCTAGCAAGTGTGGTGTCTGGCGGTGACACCGCATTTCTTAAGTTATTCGTTGGTACAAACACACAAAAGTATTCAAAACGAAAAACAAATAAACTACTCGCCATTAAAAATGCTACACCAAGAAGAAATGCAGATGATAAACGGGTATTTATTGGACATATATATTATACTAGAACTGACATGTGATTACATTTTTACGAAATTTGGGTGCAGAGATCCTGAGAAATCAGTACCCAGAACAACCACCTCTGGGAGTAATAACGGCCTTGATACGCCTCGGCATTGAGTCAAACATAGCTTGGATGGCGTGTACAGGTACAGCTGCCCATGCAGCTTCAAAACGATGCCACAGCTCATCAAGAGTAGTGACTGGCGTATTGTAACGAGCCAGTTGCTCGGCCACCATTGACCAGACGTGTTCAATTGGTGAGAGATCTGGAGAATGGGCTGGCTGGGGCAGCAGTCGAATATTTTCTGTACCCAGAAAGGCCCGTAAAGGACCTGCAACATGCGATCGTGCATTATACTGCTGAAATGTAGGGTTTCGCAGGGATCGAATGAAGGGTGGAGCCACGGGTCGTAACGCATCTGAAATGTAACGCCGACTGTTCAAAGTGCCGTCAATGCGAACAAGAGGTGACCGAGACGTGGAACCAATGGCACCCCATACCATCACGCCGGGTGATACGCCAGTATGGCGACGACGAATACACGCTTCCAACGTGCGTTCACCGCGGTGTAGTCAAACACGGATGCGACCATCATGGTGCTGTAAACAGAACCTGGATTCATCCGAAAAAATGAAATTTTGCACATTCGTGCATCCAGCTTCGTCTTTGAGTACACCATCGCAGGAGCTCCTGTCTGTGACGCAGCGTCAAGGGTAACCGCAGCCCTGGTCTCCAAGCTGATAGTCCATGCTGCTGCAAACGTCGTCGAACTGTTCGTGCATATGGTCGTTGCCTTGGAAACGTCCCCTTCTGTTGACTCAGGGATCGAGACGTAGCTGCACGATCTGTTACAGCCGTGCCGATAAGATGACTGTGATCTCAACTGCTAGTGATACGAGGCCGTTGGGATACAGGACGGCGTTCCGTAGTACCCTACTGAACCCACCGATTCCATATTCTGTTAACAGTCATTGGATCTCGACCAACGTGAGCAGCAATGCCGCGATACGATAAACCGCAATCGCGATAGGCTACAATCCGACCTTTATCGAAGTCGGAAATGTGATGGTACGCATTTCTCCTCATTACACGAGGCATCGCAACATTCCACCAGGCAAAGCCGGTCAATTGCTGTTTGTGTATGAGAAATCGGTTGGAAACTTTCCTCATGTCAGCACGTTGTAGGTGTCGGCACCGGCGCCAACCTTGTGTGAATGCTCTGAAAAGCTAATCATTTGCATATCACAGCATCTTCTTCCTATTGGTTAAATTTCGCGTCTGTAGCACGTCATCTTCGTGGTGTAGCAATTTTAATGGCCGGTAGTGTAGCTTGCAGGTCAAAACGATAATTGTCGCCACGAAAGTTGTGGATGTGTTAATCTACATACTAATCCCATGGGGCCTCAATCACTTGGAAATAATAATTATATAAATACCAAATTCGACAGTTCCTTGTATTATAGCGATATAACTTCTGTACTGAAGAATTCGTGTGTGTGTCTAATAATCACCTGTATCGATAAGGCATGTGCTTTGTTTGTTCATCAGAAACTGTAAACGCCGGGCAAATTTTAGTTGATTTTCGAGAAGATTGTAGCTTTCCAGAAATAATTACACCATACTGACGGGAGAGTCTTCCAGGAAGTGCGTCTTCTGCGAATACCTGAACCAGTTGTCGATGTGGAAAAAATTATTTCCCCGAAAGTGCGGGCACCTGTCGCTCGCCGGCCGCGGTCCAGGCGATCAGAATTTCATCAGGCCGCGGCAGATCTTGTGGGCGCGGTCGGGGTCGCCTCGGCGCCGTGGTGGGGGAGGTGGTGGGGAAGGCGGCTGGCAGCACTGACTGACGGCCGAGCGCCGCGCTCAGCACGCCAGACGCTGCCCAGCCGACGCTATGCCGCCGCGCAGCCGCAACACGACCGCCGCGCTGCGGGTAAGTACCGCCGGCAGGGTGGCCAACCCCACACGCACGGTTCCAATAACAGTACGTAACCCTCGCACAACTGACAAATGCTCCATTAGCCATTCCATGACGCGAATACCATCTATATTCCTTGTTGCTGTTGGGTTCTTTCGTCTGAGGACTTGTTCGATGGAGCTCTCCATGCTACTGGAAGTCTCTTCATCTCTGTATAACTACTGCAACCTACAACAATCTGTATCCGCTTACCTCGTCTCTCTTTACATTTTCATCCTCTACACTTCCTTCAACCACTGCCTTATGTACTACTAGATATCTCTGGATGTGTTCAATCAAACTGTTCCTTCTTGTAATCAAATTATGCCATAAAGCTGATTTTGTCTCATTTTCGATTAATGTTATTGTTGTGGTCTTCAGTCCAGAGACTGGTTTGATGCAGCTCTCCATGATACTCTATCCTGTGCAAGCTTCTTCATCTCCAAATACCTACTGCAGCCTACATCCTTCTGAATCTGTTTAGTGTATTCATCTCCTGGTCTCCCTCTACCATTTTTACCCTCCACACTGCCCTCCAATGTTAAATTGGTGATCCCTTGTTGCCTCAGAATATGCCCTACCAACCGATCCCTTCTTCTAGTCACGTTGTGCCACAAATTTCTCTTCTGTTCTGTTCAATACCTCCTCATTAGTTATGTGATCTACCCATCTAATCTTCAGCATCCTTCTGTAGCACCACATTTCGAAATCTTCTGTTCTCTTCTTGTCTAAGCTATTTATCGTCCACGTTTCACTTCCATACATGGCTACACTCCAAACAAATACTTTCAGAAACAACTTCCTGACTTTGAAATCTATACTCGCTGTCAACAAATTTCTCTTCTTCAGAAACGCTTTCCTTGCCATTACCAGTCTACATTTCATATCCTATCTACTTCGACCATCATCAGTTATTTTGCTCCCCAAATAGCAATACTCCTTTACTATTTTAAGCCTCTCATTTCCTAATCTAATTCCCGCAGCATCACCCGATTTAATTCGACTACATTCCATTATCCTCGTTTTGCTTCTGTTGACGTCCATCTTATATCTTCCTTTCATAACCACTACAGTTCTTAGCCGACTCACTCATATAATTTTCAGCAGTCTCCTATAGCATCACATCTCAATAGCGTCTATTTTCTTTTTGTCGATACTACTTCTTGTCCATATTGCACTTTCATATAAGACCACAATCCAGAAAAGTAATTCCAAAAACCACTAGCTTACACTTAATTTCATACGTCATGTTAACGAATCTCTGTTTTTCAGGAAATTTTATTTTGTTATTGCCAAAATGTATTTTATATTCATTTTACTTCTTTCATCATAGCAAAACTCGTATTCTATTTCCTAATCCCATTCCCCTCGCACCATCAGGCTTAATTTGATTCTATTCCATTAATAATTGCTTTAATTTGGTGTACGTTTATTTTATAAACTATTTTCAAGACACTTTACACACACCCTCTTTTCGAAATGTTTCT